>NW_027396871.1:56053-64484 GCF_047715825.1 Aspergillus stella-maris | reverse complement strand
CTGCAGCTGTGCCTCCGCCTGCAACTACGCCCTCGCCGTTTGGCGCGTTTCCTCCTTTTGATCCCAAGAAGAGCGGGAACAGTGTTTTTGGTGGCCACTAGGAGTCAGCCAGAGTCATATTTTGTCTACAATTGGTATTTATGATTATCCAGAGCAAGAAATGGGCGTGAAAGTATCGGTGTAGATATCGTAGATAGCGCTACTGAGTTAAAAAACCCGACTGCTGCCACCTTACCTACCCTCCTTATTTCGCACCGTAAACCATACTAACAGGCTGCTGATACCCATTCTGCCCATTGTCTTCCTTGATTTTGACCTCATTGTCAAGCTGGCTAAGGACACAGCAAGAACAGCACATGGCGGCCATGAAGTCGCCGCAGAGGCTGCCGTTCAGCCCAAAATGTTCTCGCAGGGCTCGGCGCCGTAAGCAAAGAGGTACACATGGCATGCCTAGACAGCAGCAACCCGTGTAGATGCAACACTAGAAGGGTCAGTGGTGCTCATGCGTTAGGATGTGATGAGAACCTACGTCCTGCCCACAGCTCTTGACCTTCTGGTTGCGAAATCGTGCTCCAACTCGGTTAAACAGACAACATGGAAAAAAAGTTGCGCTAAGGCAGGTTCCAACTGGACTAAAGCAGTCAAACAGTCCTTGCTTCCAGGAGTTATTGGTAGCCATTGTTTACGATCGCTGGAGATGCTTGCTGGTCTGGACGGGGCCTGGCGGGGAGTCTTATATCATTCTCTACCTAACTAGTGGTAATTACTGATACAGCATTCTTTCAGATCATCCCTCCTTCGTAAGTACGATCGTTGATACTAACACCCCAGAGGTTGAGGTAACGCTGCTCGGCCTCCTGCAGACGGGCGTTAAGTTCACCTATCGCATCCTCTATCTTTCGGAAAATGACGGAAATTTCTTCCTGGAAGCGGAAGAAAGATTGCTTCGATTCCGCATTCCAGGCAAGCTCAGCTTTCAGGTAGCTATTCTCATAGGTCAGATCTTCGAGGTAGCTTCTCGTGCTTCTTGGACTAGGCAATTTGTGCTGCTGGAGACGGGATGGAAGTCGCTCAAGGTTGGATGACGTGCCCCCATTGCACAGGACTTGGTGGTCTTGTGGGGAGATTTCTTCGGGAATAGAGTAGAGCGAGGAGGAGTCAGATAACCGATACATGTTCCTGGAGGTTTTGTTGTCTCTTGAGTGGGAAGTGTCAATCGTTGGTAAGCTTTTAATATTATTTATTTTTCCACGTAATCTTACGACTAAAGTGTTTGCTCTAGTAACGTTACCCGACGGTATTTATGATACCAAAGGAACCGCGCGTAATTGTCTACGCCGAGACAGCAACCCTTTCCGACAAATTAGAAACTCTCTATTTTTGCAATATTACCATTTATGGTCTAGTGCACACTTAATCAAAGAAAGAGAAGACTCGGGAGGGGTGACACTGGCTTCAACTTCCTCTGTACCACGAGGCGGTATGTCGTAAACTGTTACAGAGGATCCCTGAGAAGGCACTCACAAAGCTGCCTTCCATGTACCCGAATCTCATTCTCAGCACTGTCCTCGTTCTAGTCATACTCAAGTAATCTGCGCTCCCAGAGTTCAATGAGACCTGAGTTGAATCGCAGAAAAAGGATAATGTTCTTGTAGTCCTCCATACTGATCCGAGTACTCGAGATGTTTTGGTCGTTAAGTTGGTGAACATGGTAGCTCCGGGAATTCTGTATCAAGTCACTTCCAGCTAAGCTAAGAGAGACGGACGAGCCATACCTCGTAGCTTCGTGGTGGTGGCCAGGAACCCCCAAGGACAGAATTATACACGGTCATGCCCGATGAGGTGTCTAGGGCAATATATATCTCACATCCATGAAATACACTCAACTCATAGGCTATATTGGCGAGATCACTCGCCAAAACCGTGAATGGGAGAAATGTTAGATTGGTAGTCATTGTTTTCGAGAAAGACGTTGCAAGTGAACAGGAGAATAGGACCGTTTTATATTCGTCAAGTACAGTACAACTAGCTAGAGAATCCATACCTAACCAAGACGGCACAACCTCTTCCTTACCCTTCCGACACTGTCCGATTCTCTCCTCCGGCGGGTCCCTTGAGCTTTCAAACCGTCACAGTGACTGCATGGTTTCGCACTAGCAGAGTCATGACTGGGAACTCCAAATGGCGAATCCAGATGTTGTGCAGCAACAAGTGATGTCATCGTACTTGGGAATCCATTCAGCTTCCAGCTCTTCTCTCTGTTAATGCGGAGAGAGAGGTGAACAGGCTCATCACAATGCTTCAGAAGAAGGAATACAGGTTTACAGTAGCGCCCGCATGCAACGCATATATCTTTCACACCCCCGAAGCAAGTAAGATGCTCAGTTCCATTGGCAAAGTCCATTCTCTCACCTCGTAGCCGTTCTAGAGCGTCGACAACTGATCGAACTCGACCTTTGCATCGAATCATTCCATGGCATATCACGTACTCGCCACCGGGAATTTTCTCAGGAATACGCTGTAGTGTCATGTAAAACCGGCTGACGAGCAGAGCGACTGCAACGTCTCGAGCCATACGATTGCTGCCAGGCTGCCGGATTACAAGATTCCGGTATTCATCCATCCCATCAGCGTTGTCAATTGTACAAGGGACGTTCTCCAACGATACATCAAGGCGCATAAAATTCGGCCGAACTTCCTCTTCTAGCTCGCTCCTCATTTTCAGCCACTTGGATGCCGTATCCATCTGAGATAGAAAGGCACCAAAGCTTCGTTGAAGGAAGCCATCACGAAAGACGTGACGAAACTGTGGGGAGTGCGTCTGTGCGTTTACATTCCCAGTACCAAAAGATATTAGTCGCGAAACTCTAGGACGAGACGGCCAGATTCGTCGACAAATGCGCCTGGCAATATCAGCTGCAAAATTGTCTTTCAGCCCACCATCCTGGAAGGATCCTCTTTGACCAAGATCCGCAGTCGCAAAGAAACTAAGGGACGCCTCGGTAAGCCCAACGTCGGGATGGAGATATGTGATTGGCAGCCACTTACAATGGAGCTGCAGCTGTAGCTCGTGCACTTTCAAAATTTAATTCTACTCCCATTAAGCTGATGTGAGACTTACACCTCCCAGAACAGGGGCTCTTGGCCACGCTCGCCTCGGAAAACGTCGTATTCTATGGGTACGAGCGTCAGTACTTGAACGTAGAAGGAAATGCATGCTAACCATGTTGATGACCTGCAAACCAGTCTGACACGTTGAAGTTGCCGAAGACAAAGGATTTGGTCTCTTTCGCAATGTTGGTGGCGATTACTGCGAACTTAGAGTTGGAGTGGGACCGCGAGCCGTCCGGGACGGGTCCAAAAATAGGTATATCGTCGCCAAATGCCTCCCGGAGACTGTCCTCGAAGACCTTGGAGTCATAGCAGCTGTCATGAAAGAACCAGGAAGCTAGCTGGAAAGCCCCGCCAAACAGCGATTGAGGTCCGAAGATGGAACGGAAGAAACGGGATGGCATGGACTCTCGGCGTTCATAAAAGATCCGACGGGCGAGACGATCGAATGTCCGAGAGCACATCGTGGCGTCCCATTCCATCCCACTTAATCCAAGTGTAATCAGACCACCTAGAGGGCTCAGCACAAACCCTATTTACATTGTGGATCACCTACCGGAACTGGTACCCACAGTGAGATCTACAAGCTCGTGGAGCATGCAATCCGAACCAAGGCTCTCTTGGATCAAGATCAAAAACTCTAGCGGGATGACTCCACGCACCCCACCGCCGTCGATCGCAAGAACGCTCGGGTCCATGGTCGGGGGCAGGACGTTGATAACCAGATTTTCGCGGGACAGACAAATGATGCATATTGAGACTGTGAACTGATACTCTGCATCTGTTGCAGGCTCTCCAAAGATCTGCGCACAGTTGTCGCATATTGCGTGGTGGCATTTTTGACAGTGTTGCGCACTGTGGATTAGGCAGTAAAGACAAATAGTATGGGATTGGATACGGTCCAGGTCATAGCTCAGTCCTCGGAGAGATTCCTTTCGGAACTCCACGGCAGTTAGGCCACGACCACGAGAATGATGGAACCCCATGACGAATTCCTGCTTCACAAGCGCCACGGCGCTAGTCACCTTGTCGCTATCTGAACGCCAGTATTCGCTAGCGTGGAAGGCATTTGTGATAGGCGTGATGTAAATAGCATTGAAAACAGTCCGAGGCTCTAGCACTATGTCGGGATCAGCATGAGGATCTGGCAACGGCGGGCAGTTACATACTCATCATTCCTGGAACGTAGTGGTCCATAATTAGTGCAGACGCCACTGCTTTTATAAGGTTCTCTGGTGCGCAATCTACTCTCTTCCCGGCATCGAGGAAATGGGTCACATTGCGAGAAAGCGCGGCCGAGACAGGAAGATTCTGTCTGGTGGCTCTCACAAAATTAAAATTCGACTCAACTCCCAAGGTAAGAGAATCCAGAGCGCAAGTGTAGAGGCCCTGTAGGTGCCGAGCGTTGAAGCAGAAGAAGTGGTTACGGCGAACTTCCTGCATGGCGTTTTGCTGATCCCTAATCGCGCTGCAAAGACGATCATTCTGGATTGGCTGGGGAAGCTTGGGGTCAAGCTGTATTAGATTAACCGAGGAGTACGGATTACATGACCGCAATGGATCTGACTCGTTCAAGATCCTATAGAATTGCGCAATCTCTTGTTCGTTGGTTTGTGGGTCCGCCAACTCCGTTGTTTCCATGACCACAATGACTTTTGGCCTGACCGGAGATGGCAAGCCGGATGTGGACTCTCCAACGGCACAGCCCACAAGGAAACGTGCGATTGGAGTAAGGCCGGGAAAGTCGGCGGCAAAGATACACACCAAGTTAGCGAATGGGAAGATCAGGCGGGAATACAGAGCTCGTAATGTTGGTTTCATCGATCCGCAGGGTATGAGCCGATCGCCAGAAAGTATTCCAAGCGGCCGACCCCCACCGATCTGGCTTAAAGTACCGTCTGCAAACAGGATTGGCTCATCACTGTTGACAGATGTGGTGTCACAACGCAAGCCAAGCCCCGAGCGGGGACGAGTTCTTTCAATGTTATTGCGGGGGAAGATTGCCTGCAGCGCCGCATTCTTTGATTTGCCACCCAAAAAGATTGAGATGATCGGCCATTGCTGGTCTGGCCGCGGGAGGTCCGAGATAAGATGGGCCAGCCGTCCATGGTCCCGTACAAGAGCTTGTCCCTGGTTAAGACTTACCTCAAGCCAGCTTGCATCACCCTTTGGATGCATTTCTACTTCTGTATAGCTAGTAGATCCTAGGCTTACAAGTGAGAGAGTTGGCTCTTTATCTTGGTAGATAAATGAAGGACCCGGGGTGATGTTTCATCGAATTTCGCGCGCTGAACCCTTCTCCTATTGGCCGGCCTTTGAGTATGTCCGGACTTGGGGATCTGTACGCAGATCTGCCAGCCAAGGGACGGAAGCTCGCAGCCTCGCATCATCCGTGGCAGGGTGCCAGGGACAGGGACAGGCCTAGGCGTGGCTCCATATGGTACCTTGTTCTGAGCCCGGTACCGTACCATACACAGCACGAGTGCAAGCGCTGATTGGTTACCAACGTTATGGGGCCTAGGAAAGCTTGGCGTACAGCCACGGTTAGAGGAGGTAGCATAAACTATGTCGTCCAGATCAAGTCAGATGCGGTGCTTACAGGTTGGTGGTATGAGGGGAGGCAGTGACTGGGCATATAAGACAGAGACTGTCCCCAAAACTCACAATCATACCATCATCATGCACCAGTATTCCACAGGCTCTAAGGGCGCCCCCCAGGGAACCTTCCAGAACGCTGCTTCCCAGGGAGCCTTCCAGAACGCCGCCCCCCAAGGCGCCTTCCAGAACGCAGCACCTCAGGGCGACTTCCAGAACACAGTCCCTGAGGGCAACTTCCAGAACACAGTCCCTGAGGGCAACTTCCAGAACACAGTCCCTGAGGGCAACTTTCAGAACGCAGACGCCTTCCGCGACACAGTCACTGAGGATGATCTTCCCAATTTCTTCAACTACAACTTCGATCAAATCAGTAACCTGCGAGAACCTGAAACCGACTTGTTGCACCAGCCACTCACTACCAATCGTTCAGTCAACCGCCGTGTAAGCCAGTCATCAGGTGAAGAAGATGCAGATCGAAGAGAATTGTACGTGCATTTTTCTTCCAGCACAAAACATACTTACAGAGACAGCGCACGTCAGGTGAGCTCTATTAATAGACTGGGGGATAGAATTCAAGCACGCAACGAGAGAAACAGAAGGCTGGATGGAAGTGTTCGTCAATTGGAAAGAGATCTCTCTCAGGTTAGAGAGCGGCTGGAAAGGCAAGAGCGCATTACCAGGGGTATGGTGGAGGACTTGAGAACGAAAAGTGAGCGTTTCGGTGTTCTCTTTGAGCGCTTATGCAGACGAGGTCCCATCGTCGTCGCCCCGGCTAGGTCTGAGTCGGAGGGGGAGGCGCAGGGGGAGGTACATGAGGAGGACGCCTGATACAAATGCCTTTCTCAGCCGTTAAGTCGTTTAATACAACGTATCACGTTTTTTTACCATACTTTTTTTATTTGATTTTATTTAAATACGCTGTATTTTTGATTAATGCTGCCTCCGTCCGTGCTGAATCTTTATTTACCGGGCTGGGATGTATTGGTCCAGTAGCAGCTCGGTATCAAATCTGCGTTTACGTACAGAACTCTTGGTTGACAGGGGTGGGCGAAAGATAAAAGACAGCCGTCGAACCGCCGTAGAAATTATCGGACGGCAGAGACCTACGTCCAAATCTACAAAGATGCAGTCACAGTCGGAAGCATTCCCAGAAGCACGTCACACAGTATGCCACACTTGAGTTTACGTGGTCGAGAGCTAATACTTTGCAGTATAACAGCGCCGGTTGGGAGTGTGATGCCAACCAAGTTATCCAGGAGCTCGTGGACAGTGACCGTGTAGCTCAGGAGTACCATGCTCATCTTGAACTTCGATTGAAAGAAGAGCATTCAGCCTTGGGGCGCGAACGTCAACGGTCAGCACACCTAGAGTCGCAGGTGTCTAATCTGCAGTTCTCCCGCCACCAGATGGAGCATGTTGTTTCCCGTGCTATTGCGGATGCTGGGGAACTTCGAAGGCAACTAGATGACTTGCGCAAAAAGTCAGCAAATGCAGAGTGCCGCATCATTTCCTTATCCACCCTCAATGACTCTCTATTGAATATCTTGTTCAACATCGCAGCGCCAAAGGCTGCGTCTCAAGACCAGTCAATGTACACCTGCCTGAATATGGAGCTTTGCCGGCAGCAACAAATTGTACAAAACCTACAGCAAACCACTCGCCAGCACGCAGAATCTATCCAATCCTTAAAGGACGATATAGATGCCACAGAGTGGATTGGTTCCTTCTGTGAACCAGGATGTGGTGGTGATGGTCGACACTGCAGTGACTCATCTTCTCCAGAGACCATCGTTGCTGGTGGCCAGGATATACATCAGGAGAATGCTCAGCAAGGCTGGAATATCTTTCAGTAAATGAATCATTGGATAGTATTGATATATAAAATACAGAACTCCACAAGCAATCACCAGACATCCTCTCTAGCGTAACGAATGCAGTAAGTCCAGCCCGACGTCAATGAACGGCCGATTGCATTTCTATTGCAGATGGCTTGCTCTTCCTTCTTTCAGAAGCTCTTAGCCTAAACTCTTTTAAAATTTGGTCGGAGTAGCTAGAATGATGACGCCAGGATTTAATCTCTCTATACAGCCAGCTGTTTCTAGTCCATGTAGTACAGTACTAGGGATGGCATTTTCTTAACTTCCTCGTCACTCCCTTCTATAGGCCACTTTAGCAGACCCACAGGTGCCGGGGCTCAGAATTGACTTCCTCTTGCGCGAAAGGAGACATCAGCCTGTAATATTACTTTAAGTGGAATTTTAAAAAACCGGATTACCTCCTGACCGGTTTTTTTACACAAGCTGTAAGTCTGAGAACTACAAGAAGGGTCTCGTGGCCGCAAGGATTTGGTCCATATCCTTGAGAAATTGGAGTACCACTATACTTTAGCCTAAGATGGGGAAGTTTTTGCACGCAGTATTTCGCAAGTAACTCGCTCTAGGGATACCATTCCTTATGCTAATTATGAACAGCATGGTCGAAGCGCGGTCAAAAAAGAACCAAAAGAGAAAAGAAGCCAGAGCCGGCCTCTTCATCCAGGCCTCCTTGTTTATCTTGTCAAAGGATGATGGACAAGAACCCGTTCTCTTCATCCAGGCCTGTTTGTATGCTTGTAATCCGAAGCCGCAGGCTCCCGCTGCCTTTGGCAATCCCCCATTTGGGACTCCTCTGAAGCCGCAGGGTCCTGGTGCCTTTAGCACATTTAAGAGTCCTCCGCAGCCGC
>NW_027396871.1:46204-55963 GCF_047715825.1 Aspergillus stella-maris | reverse complement strand
TAGCACATTTAAGAGTCCTCCGCAGCCACAGGCTCCCGATGTCAGTCCTGGTGCCTTTAGCACATTTAAGAGTCCTCCGCAGCCGCCGGCTCCCGCTGCCTTTGGCCACTCCACATTTGGGGGTCCTCCGAAGCCGCAGGGTCGTGGTGCCTTTGCAAAGTAGCGGGAAAAGCCAGCTTAGGGTCATGTCAGAAACAACAACATAGCTTTCTGCTCTTCGTGTTTTGTTGATAGATAGCCTCAGGCATCAGCCGGTCGTCACGTGCTCTCCGCCGTTGACCTCCGCGCCGCTTGCCTCTTAGATAGAGAATTCAAGCATCATCTTGGAGCAACTCTATAACCCGCGAGCAGGTATTAGCCGCTTAGGAATCGAGTATCTCATGCATGGTTCAGGCAATATGGTTCGCGCGTGCTCGTACCGTGGATGTTTGGTGTTCCTGGATTGTTGGAGAACTTTCGGTCAACACCAGCAGAACACTATCAGCCAAGGCAAACTCATTTTTGGGATTACTCAGCTAGGCCAATTGTACAGCGCCTTATTCATTCACCTTAATACACTATCAATGGAGAAAATACACTATCGATGAAGGATACGGGATACGATATTACCTTTTCGGGATCTGATGCTCCGAAAGGGAGACTCTGGATTTTCTCTTGCTGCTGGATTCCTCCTGGTCAGATATTACCTCATGTGCCTTGTCCTCTACCTCAGATGCGGAGCCCTTCTCAGAGACATGCTCGTCCTTGCTTGGTATCATTCATCCTTCTGATGGATATTATCCATCAGGAGCACAACGAACTGCTTGATAGTTGCTTTATCAGAATGATCTTAAAGACCAGACTCTAACAACATTAGATATAGCGCCTGGCTTATCACAGGGAGATCTCAAAGCCGACTTTGAAATATCCAAAACTATCAAGGCAAACCAATATGGGACAGATGGCCTTACCTCGAAAGCGTTTGACAGTCTCTGCCTTACGACGCTGGTGCCGCTTTGCCCCATCATTAGCACCAAGCGCGGGGGTCTGCGACCACTGCTCGCAATTGATTAAAATATATGACCGCTCCTTATTCTCAAAAGTCTGCCAGTACTTCACTTTGGGCCGCTATGGAAAAATGTTATACCCGACACCGAGCCCCTCGCTCAAAGGCTACGGAGTGGGAGTGCGTTGATGCTTGACATTTCGTGAGCGAGACCCCACCAAGGAAGGTTATTCCACGTCATGTTTACTGCGAAGAACCTCTCTGTTCGCAGAACTCAAGCAACCGTCAAGTTGTCTTTTATTAAAGGACGTAAGTGGGCTACCAAATGTCTAGATTAAACTAACTAATCCTTGCGTTTTCTTCGCCCAGCGTCCATTTGATTTACTCCGACGCAAACAATTGCAGCCACGCTTAGACCAAAAAATTCATCTCTCCTTATGATGGCCGAAGGTCCCCAGATTATGAACGTTACTCGTATTGCAAGTGATGAGGAGAAGCTGTTGGAAGCAGCTCGGGAGGGAGTGCACGAATGGAGAACGTTAGATAACACTGGGAAGTTCGTGGGAATTGTGTTAGATAAGGAATGGACAATCTGCAATGAGGGAGGTAAAGACCTTGGAACAGCAAGTCCGTCAATTCGTGCTCTCCTCGTTACTCAGAAAGGAGAATGGGGAGCTGTCAGAGTCGACAGCGATCCAATCTCGAACGTCGTAACTGGGAAAGGGAACGAACTCTATATCGTTTTCATACAGCCAGGTCAGGTCTGCCGCTTTTATCAACATCCCGCGGTTCGATACTTTCGTCTACTCGGTCTCTAGAGATGAGAAGGTGTTGAATCAAAGCTTCGCTGGCCCTGAGAGATAGTTCTATCTTTGCGCTTCTGCCGTTGATGTCAAGGTCGATGCTTGGAAGTGGTTGACCGAATAGATGGCATATCAGCTGCAGATTTTGACACGAGGCCTTCGTTTCCAGAAACCTAAAGAGTTCTGACAGTGTGAGCTGTACGGCCGTGGGTGGAGGTTGGCTGCGTGATTTTAATTATTGCTACATCAATTGTGGTTTCGGGAGAATGACTTACCTCCCAATGGCCGAGAATACATCCCAGTGACGAGTCTCGAAAGATTTGGCTGTGTGTGTAAGTCCGGCAGGATGATCGGCCTCCGACCACCACTCACGAATAGAAGAAGCGCAGATGATAGGGTCAATTTTTGCCAGCTCCGTGATACTTGTACTTAAAGAGCAGAGAAAGAAAACTTCCACACTGAAATTGATATAAACCGATTCCATCAGTGTCCGTGCTCTGTTTCTAGCCCAGCCCCGTGTTCGAGGGTCTGCATCTCGCCAGAGTGTTAGAATCTGCGTAGCCTTTTCTTCTTGTGTCTTAACCAAATCGATCGGTTCAGGGCCAAACAACCGCCTCCTCGTCTCCAGCTTCTGAATAATTATAGATGGAGTGATTTTGCGGTGCTTGCGTGCCATAGAATAGGCTGCTGGAAAGCAGAGGTTTAATGGGGAGCAAATAGGAACAATTGTGGGCGGAGGGGTACGAAGGGGAACAATTGCAAGCAAAGAGGAACAATAGCGAGCAAAAGGGAGGAATGAGGAGTAATGAGGAGCAAAGACGATTGAGCGGAGCTGGGCCGGGGCAGATTGATTGGCCGCTCATACCTCTGGATATCAGACGATCTAGTGGTTGCCTCCTGCACTCAACCTTTTTTGTCAGGACATACATATTCCTACATAGGTCTTGCCTGTTATGCTTAGGTGACCTGCCATGCATATTACCCCGCTTTCTTGTTGTTTAAAGAGACTGCAAAAGTAACGATTGTCTCTAGAATTTATCAAGAATCCACTCTCGTGCTTTGGTTTGTTTAACACCTGGGCGACAGACTACCCACTTTCCACCATAGCATACGTCTGGCTGAAAGCCTGCTGCGGCAACGGTCTCTAATTTATTCCGATTCTCAACCCTTGGTCGCCAAAACCGCTTCTGTCAAGATATACTGTACCTGATTGCCAGGGCCTTTTTTAAGTACCGTACACGTGCTCTCTATAACATATCAATGATCTAATACCTCTAGTTTCTGCCTCCGTCATGGCTTCTGAATCCAACATAACCGTCAGGTGTTGCGAGTGCGGACAGGAGAAGAATGCCGTTCATGCAGATTGTGGCGCTTGTTATTCCTGCTGCAATTGCTCCAAGAAAAAGGAGTGAATAATCGGAGATGGGAGGCGAGCTGCAAGGGTAATTTTTGAACTGTTACCGAAGCTGCTTGACCGGCAATCTGTCATGAGGATCCTTCTCAACAATGACTCCGCGGGCCCTCCTGAAATAGTTTACGAAAGCCACAGCAGCGTATAAGGGATGGGAGAGACCAAGTAGCAGGGATTATGTAGATTCCCTTTATAATCTCTATTTCATGCTTGCGGTGATTTTTGATTGATCCATCATCTGTAGTTCTAAAATTCTCTGAACTCAGGCTCTCTGCAAGCCCAGAGGTTGCTCGCGTCTATAATACAACTGTCCTCCACTCAAAGCAGAGCATATTTCAACATCATCCAAATCGCTTGGAAGGCTATAGATATCATAATCACGCCACATTTGCTTTGTTCTCGGAGATTCAGCATCGGCAAGTGGTTTTCTGTGAAGCGTCCTGGTTAGACAGATTCGAAGATTAATTAAAGCGAACTTACTCTTTGCTATTGAAGACATGAAAGCCGGTAGTAATAATGATCTTAGGCCGACCAAGATCGGCAATAATCTGCTTCACTGGCGCGGCAGCCCAGGGTGATATTACGATTGATTCCTCGTCAATTTCCGCGAATCCTCCTGCACCATGGGGTCCAACGATTTTAAATCCCTTCTCAATCAAGATCCTTTTTGCGGCCTCTGTATACTCTGGGTCCTGAGCAAGTAATGGCACCATTTCATTGCCATAACAAAGATGAGCGATAGTAAGAGCCATCGAATGCTGGATCATGCAGCCCGTCACATGTTGCACCTCCAAATTCTCATCCCTCGAGTGGTCCTGCTTTTTTAGCCATTCAGGCGCGGAGCGGCAAAAATCACCAAGCCCGAAGCAGAGAACTTTCTTCACAGTGTTGGTACCAAGTAGAGGTCGGACCAAGTCTGTCAGCCGCGTGCAGCTCTTGCTATTCTGCCACAACATGTCTTTCTTGTCAAAAACTTGCATGGGCTGCGCTATAAGCTCTCGAAAGTCTCGTGCAGTCTGGTTGGTCCAATCCACAATGTAGGAGCATAGGTAGGTCTCGGTTGGGCCGTCGGGTTGTGCTTTCACAAGTTGCCAATATCCTTGGTACTTGACATAGGGTTTCCTAAGGAAAACTTAGATTGTTGGCTGGAATTGGGTCAGAATACCATACCCACGTACCAAATAGGATTCTGTATTTGGAACATTGGGTTGGAAATTTTAATTATGCTTCCATCAATTCCATGGACTGAAAATTCCTCCATTGTATAAGATTTGGCTAATTGTTGTTCTATGTCTTTGAGATCTTCTTTCGTCCAAAGCTTGGTACCAAGATTGAGTAGATTTGCGGCTCTTTGGCTACTAATCCGCCAATCTGTGCACCCGTAGTTGAGCGGTCCTAGAGTTTGTGGCATGGTCTTGTAGCTGCTGGTCGAGCAGGGGTAAGAAACAAACCATATGGTTAGAGACCGGGAGGAGAAAGTCCAAGATTGTTTGGAGAGGAGAGATATTTGTTCCAGGTACCAGATGATTGTGTGCTTTTGTGTAAGGAGGTCAAGAGAAATCAAGGCAAGAGGAGAATTGAAGATCCATTCTGCCACAACATCAACGGCGGTCACAGCCTCACGTGGTTACACCACGGGCCTTCTATTCTCCGCCAGGATTATGTCGCGTCAGGAGCGCGAATTAATGCTAGAAGAATCTTGTTTTTTATGTTCAAATAAGCAGTCGCCTAATTAACTGCGCGCTTGTTCCGTGGTGGATAAAGGAGACGGCCCAGGACGAGGCCGAGCCGAACCGACTGGCGGTCCGTCTTATGCTTGGGGAAACATTCGCGCGCGCGGTTGTAGGCTCCCAGGTTCCAGATCACTGATGTCCTGTCAACTCACCCAACGGACGATCGGGAACTTGTCGTTAAGGGGTGTTGATATGGACAGTGGATGTTGGTCTGCGCGGAAAAGAGCATCTTCACCCGCCGCGTGGTGGATTTTAAAAATAAATCTTCACTAGTTGTTGTGCAGTCCTGCTGCACGCGGGCAATGCCAAAGACATGGTTTACGCCATGATGGAATGGCATCTCGGGTGGATTTACGATGTGAGGACCCTGGACTACTATCAGTACGGCTTGTAGTGGGTGAACCAGTGCATGGCTTCCCTTCTTCACCAAGAATGAGGCTGGCGGAACTGGGAGATGTTTCTCCTCCGTAGCGGCCCTTTTTGAACGATTCGCGATGAGTGCGTCTCAGAGCTGTGGGGAGGTTACGAAGCGGCTTGGCCTGGTGATGGATGAGGCTAAGAACAGTTTCGTCAAACAAAACAAGCTAGTGAAGCAGTTCAAGAAGGTCTACAGATTTCGGCCCACGCCACGCTTGGAGGATTGAATTCAGCAGGCCAATGAGAACAAGATACGTAGCCGTGAAGCAGGAGAGGACTTTTTAATTGATAATTAATTGTTGTGGTTGTTAAATAGCTTCAAATGTCAAAAAACTACGAAGAATATGTGACTACGAAGAATGCGTGGCAAGGCGGTTGGGTGCAGCAGAAAGGCACGGATACCGGTAGGTTGAGCGTCGCGCGACGCTCACCCCCACTGCTCACCCACTCACCCTCCCCACTCACTTCGCTCACCCAGGTCGCGCGACTTCAAAGCGGCATTGCTCACCTACTAGAACGAGAAGGGCAATGGCCTTGGCGCTCGTAGATATTTGGGCGATAGGTGATAGAGCTAATTGTTGATTTATTATGCCTCACGCCCGCAAAATCCTCCTATCCCACCCCTCAAGATCATAATCGTGTGATTCCAAAACTAGCCTCACGCCCCGTATTCTGGCAGTCTGTACCCTGTGTTCGACTATGTGACTAGGTCCGTGAGCTCATAGGGAAGACCTGCTGATTGCCAGCTTCAGTCTCGCTGTCGTGCTCCTTCTGAATAGCTCTCAGCTTCCAGAACTTATAAAATGCTGTAAGGACCAGTGCGGCAGCAGCAAGTGTTCCACTCGAAACCACGGTTAAAACAGCCATGATGGACCAGTAGCCATCTTTGGCCGTGTAGATATTGATAATGGTTGTTAATAGCCCGGCAGCAGTATTCAAAAAGGTTGGTCTATGTTTCTCTTAGCATGCCACTTTTATGAGACAACGTTGGAAAACTTGCATGAAGAGACGATTGATTAGCCAAAGATAGTTGTCCCTCCATCTGTAGAACAAGAGACCCATAGTGCCTGCTCCAACGGTTAGGAATGTCCACGCGATACCAACTAAAGGTGGGTTTTGGATCGTCTTCAGGACTGCGTTGCCAACATTTTCCTGCAAAGACTCCGACTTCTGGAGACTAGTGAATGTCCCCGGGATTACAAGATATCCAGCAAGGAGAGTCCAGCCAGCGAAGCTCGCAAGCGCATTATACCCCCAGTGGATATCTTGCAGTTCCAGGAGCATACGAACATATGCCGTCTCCAAAGTCAGAGTCGTGTTGCTTCGGGCTGGTGTGGACAAGGAAGAGGTAGCACCTGCGTCCAAAGCTTGTTCCTTGTGTGTGGCAGCCATATCGGATGGTCCTCGAAGAGCAAGTAGGGAAAAAAGAAGGACTTGTTTGAGCCCAGGGCTTTTATAACATACGCTACGAATATTCTGAAACACAGGATTTTCTCAAAGGGGTACTCTTTCATTCCTACTGAAATAGAGATTGCGGTGCTCGTCTATCCGCGCTTACTTTCTTGACTCCGAATGATAGAGAACAGAATGTTTGTGGGCCGCAGGCACCAAGTGCCAGTGCTGATGGTTAAGAAAGAGTGCTGCAATGAAATAAGTTTCATGTGTTAACAGGAACATGGGACCCTTACAACAAGGAGCTCGTCTATAGTTGCCTCAGTAGGGGCGTTGGCAAAATCAGTGGCGAGCGATGAAATGACACCCTGGGCTTCGGACTTGCGATGAGCCAGCAGCTTACGCGCAAGATCACAAACCCCTTGGATGTCCTTGGATCGCTTTTGGCTGTTCGGTGTCACCAGCATACTTTCACCTATGTTTGCTATCTTGACACTACCGTCCTCCATGATGTGGATGTTTTGAGCGAGGTTGCCATGTACAGTCCCAAGTGATTGGTGGATGTACTTCAAACCCTTGAGCACCTGAAAAAGTTAGTTTATCGCCGCTCGACCAGAAGGTCGAACACACCTCTCGGCACAAGGTTGCCACTTCTACCTCCCCTAGCTGGAATATGGGCGACATGCTGTATATGCCTGGTAGTGAGATTCCCCACTTCTCGTAGACAAAGAAAGCGAACCCATCCGCGATAAAGACATCCCTCAAGTTGACTAGGTTGGGGTGGTTGGTTTCTTTGAGTCTGACCAGCCGCTCCTTCCCAGTCACAGCGTATTTCCGGATGTGTCCCACAGGCATATTACCTGTGAATTCGATATCATTGAAGTCACTCCACGTCGGCTCAAGACCGACAAAAAAGTGCTGTGATGGAGACGTGAACGGATTGAAGAATTTAACAAATGGGGTGCTGTCGCGTGGGGAGGTAGTCTCAACGGGGGATGTCATTGTAAACGGCGATTCAAGTTCACGCTTGGTCATTGTGGAAACAAATTCTTTCGTGTGGTTGAGATGCCTGTCCTCAAGGCCAGGACCACGCCATCCAACCTAAATAGCTGGTCCAGGGAGGGGGGGACACGGCGCCGACCTTACTTTCGACGCTTCATACGATTTCAGCTAGTACTATTAATTGAAATATAGTACTCGGTAACTTACCAAGTAATTTATTCAAGTGGGGCGTCTAAAAAAACCCCCCCAAATTCCCAAAAGAAATGCTGAAAGAAAAAAATAAAAATAAAATAAAACTCCGCCAGAAAATCCTAAAACAAAAAAAAAAGAAAAGAAATTAATAAAGTGAATGTAAAACAAAGGTAGCTTGTAAGTAATTCGAGGTTTAATTACAGAATTATTGGGCCAGGATGACCAGCAGAGCTCATAAGTACATTCCCTCCAGACTTGCTCCTGTCATCTCCATGTGCTGATTATCAAACAATGTCTGATATTGACGAGCTTTTCGAGAATGACTCTGTCTCCCCAGCACTCAAGAGTGAGGATGCTGTCCAATCTGAACCATCGCAGAGCGCGGAGACGAAAAAGCCCTTGCCCCTTGCCCTCAAACCGCGCAAATTCCCTCCAACAAGTAAAAGGCTTTACTTTCCAATCATCCCCGGTGCTGGTGGTCAGAATTGCCTTCCTCTTGTGAGCCTCGGGCTGTCATCTGTTTCGTTCTTCAAGACTCTCCCTCGTGATGCGTTGCGAGTATCCGTCAATCAGGTGGTTCAAACATCGCACGACAACATTGTGAACATCCAGGAGATGTACCTATCGCCCCATTCCATTACCCTTACCTACGAATGCTGGGGCATCTCGCTGCTAGAGCTCTGCCGAGTTGCGAAGATCTTCGCCAATGATGAGCCTGCTGTCGCTACAATCTGCAAAGAGGTATGGGCGCAAAAAAAAGATCAGTACATATGGAGCTGACGTTAATTAAGGTTCTTCATGGACTGCGGTACATTCACGAAGAAATCGGCATTGTGCATGGAAGTATATCCTGCGGGACTGTCATCCTTACAGATACTGGTCGAGTCAAAATTGGTATGACAAGACACCCGATGCTTATACGAGAGATGGATTATTGACAACTATAAAGCGGATGTTGGGGATAGTATGATAGCTGGCCGTTGCAGTGACAGAGTCCAGGACTATCAAGCTGTCTGCCAGATGTGTGCATCTCTCCTTGATCTTGGCTCTGCAAGCACACCACAGGGTTCTCTGCGACTCGCGGCCGAGGAATTCGCAAAGGCAGCTGCTGAAACTAGTCTGGATGGATTACTTAATGTGAGTACTTCTATGCTGCAGTGCCATTTTACTATGCTTATCCCGGTGTAGCATCCTTTTCTTCGGGGAGCAATGGCGACTTGCACCCTGCAGCCATTTCCTATCCTCTTAAAGATTCTTCAGCAGTTTAGATGATCTTCCAGTTGGATTATGAGTTAAATGAATGGAAATAATGAGAATTATATCGGTCCTACTTCAAAAAAGAAGTACTCTGTAATTGAACCAGGCAGCTCTGGCCAAGACTCCTGTATGCAATGTAAATCCTTCCTGCAGAGAATGCAGAGCTTCCCGCATGCAATATAGATCATCAAGTCACCCCGCCCGTTTGAACGGACGGCGGGCAGGCCCAGTTAGTTGGCACTTGCTGATGATACCCCCATTGTTTTCGTAATTTACACAGTTATCCATCAATACGGCCCATTCAGAAAACTTACGACATAAATACGGAGATTGGTATTCTGACATAGGCATATAAAAGCAGCGTTTATCCGCTGTAGACTCAATCCACATACCAGATTCTTTCCAAAAAATGGCCGACTCCGAAGTTCAGAAGAACACGGGCTCGCAGGGCCAGAACAACACGGGCTCGCAGGGCCAGAACAACACGGGCTCGCAGGGTCAGAACAACACGGGCTCGCAGGACCAGAACAACACGGACTCGCAGGGCCAGAACAACACGGACTCGCA
>NW_027396871.1:22270-46119 GCF_047715825.1 Aspergillus stella-maris | reverse complement strand
CCAGAACAACACGGACTCGCAGGGCCAGAACAACACGGACTCGCAGACAAGTAAAGATGTAGAAATGGAAGAAGAATTTGCCCCAGGGGCTTTTGATGATGCAGGGGACTCTGGCAGTGAATCCGGGGATGCCGACAACCACGTGCTTCCCGATAATGACGCAGTCAGTGAATGGGCAAAAAAAACCTTGGTGGCATATGCCGAAAAGTACCATGAAGCAATGATAACACAACTACACTCCGAAAGTCCAAACTGGAAAAATATTAAAAAAGTCTTTGAGAGAGTCAATGAGAAGATCAGGATCGCAAACGAAAGCAACGATGTCGACAAGTGGGAAGGTATGCTGCCAACAGATTATTACGAGCAGAATTGTACTTTGTTCTGGGCATGGACCAATTCAGATGAGTGCTCAAAAGCTAGCATTGAAGAGAAATGGGGTAAATTCTTCAATTTACGCGGCATCTTTCACCGATTCAATCGCCAATACTACTTACCTCTGGAATGGACTATCCCTATTTATACGATGGAGAGGACATGGGGAAAGCTTCCGCCGGGATGGAAGGAGCCTTCTTATGACGACGACATCAAATATGCTAATCCTGCGGCCGCAAATCCGACCGAGGAAAGCTCGAACGGCAAAGGCCCCCATGCTCTTCAAGCTCTCGATGCTCTTCAAGGCCTTGATGCTCTTGAAGGACGCATGCGGGAGGAATACACCTCACTATCTCGTGGAACAGTCTTATATTGGTGGACAGTCGGAACAGGTACTCAAATATTTGTCCGATATGAACGAAACAATTCCCCGATATATCGCGTGCAAGCAGGATCTTCAATGCCCTGGAATCCAGTTTCTACAGAACAGGTACTTAGTAATACACCAGGGAACTCAAAGTGGCTTGACGAGTCTCAAACTGGAGAGACAAGGGAGAAATGGAGGAAGTCACGACAAGACGTTCTAGATATCAAGGGCGTGGGCTGGAAAGTTGAAGGAGATGATGAAGTCGGCGGAAATTCCCTGGCACTAATTCGGCCCGTGAAGGATGCTTTTTATCCCCACACACGCGTATATGTTCAGTGGAAGGGTAAGGATAATTTCTCTCTAGAGCGCAGAGGCTTTGTTCGCCGGATTGCGAACGGAAGCAGCCTTAACGGAGATCGGATGATCTATTTAAAGGCCAGAGAGATGGAGAATGCCTACTGGGGAACCGATGTCGAGGCCTATGATGAAGAGTCCAGCGAGGATGAGAGTTCTTCATCAGATGAGTCGGATTACCCTCGAACCCGCTCTCGCCGCAAAAAGATAAGTGAACGCCGGACTCGCTCAGATAAAAAACACAGAAAAAGTAAACGCCGGACTCGCTCAGCTAGAAAAGACAATAAACGCCGGACTCGCTCAGCTAAAAACGACATTAGCTCTTCTGAATCGGACAGCTCAGAAGAAAGTGACATTGAAGCAGAGAAAAGAAAACGTCAAGTTAAATGGAAGAAGGGAGAAGCAAAACAAAAGAAGGACCCTGATTCTGACGAAGAACTTCGTATCTTGCGGAAGCGGATCGAGCAGCTGGAACTGAAGAAGAAGCCAGCTTCATCGGGGAGAAGTCGACGTCACAAAGCCTAGCACACCCAGATTCCAAGCCTTTCGTGCCTCTCTCCACACACTATTTGCGATTTTGTTTCTCCTCTGGCTTTTTTGCTTGCGCGTCTTGCTCTATTCGCGCGGTTAAAAATTACTAGGATAGTCTAGAGAATGAAATTGCTTCTTTGACTTGGCGACTCAATCTGTCGTTCATCCAGATCAGCTGGGCTTGATACTGTAGTCAACCAGGCTCTGTTTTGGAGCTTCAGTTCTGGCTTTCTCATGACTAAACCTTGCGCCTGGAGGGATTGTAATATTACCGCCGTACGGCTCATTACTGCCTAACTAGAGCGTTATGTATAAAAAGGGTCCGGGTCACCGAGGTCTTCAACGACTCGTTTCCTAGCTTTGCTTGTCATAATGAATGGAATGTGTCGGACCACAGGACTGGGCTGTCCAGAGACAACTATCTTTCTTGATAGAACATATACTCTTCCAGATACTGCATCATCAGCTCTGGCCTCCATCCTCACGGACGCCGCAAGTATAGGGGCCGAAGGCACCCTTGTCGTTTCCGGCGCTGCTCCGAGGCCCGAGAGAACGACTGAGGGAGCTTGCTGCGAGAACGGTACGGCGAGGAACCCATTACAGTATATATTGTTGTGCATGCTTGTGATTTCCCAATTTATTCTTCTGGTATTATGAAAGCTAGGCTCTATTTACGAGTCCTATTCAACGATGGTGGCACTATATACTTCGTCCTTCTCTGAATGCCCATCTTCGTCCTAGAGCTTGCAACATCCCCGACAAGAAAGAACGAGGGGTCTGGTGTGGCTATGAGATCTTCCACGGTACCAGGGACAGGGACGTCTTGTATGGGATTATTGCGCACACATTCAGGCTTCGGCGGACGAAAAACCCACTCAATAAGGTCCGCATCCAGACCACTAGGAACCTCAGCTGCAGCACAGTCGAGCATGGTGTCGGGGAGAGACTCGTTAGTACTTATATATTGAACTACGTGTTGTTTAGAAGTCAGCTTATATGACTATCTAGAAAGTGCGCCCACGTACCTTGTTCAGGGCAATAGAGCTGTAGATTTGTCTCATTCCATACCTGAAAGTTGGAGAGAACCTCAGAGTTATCTCGAGCTTCATACAAAATATCATGTATTTCCTGCGGTGGGAGGCTTGATAGAATAACAAAGACTAGGTTCAAGCAGGACTTGACCTATTGACCACCGTTAGCGCTTCTCGGTGGAATTATTGCCTTCCCTTACCCTAGGTTGTTTGCTTAATGATCGAAAATATAGAAGAGTATCTGGATTACTCTCAGTGCAGGCATGTGACTCCAGGAATTCAAGATTGAGGGTAAGCATCGTTTGATCGTTGAAAGAAGTCAACGTTGAGTGGGCTTGCTTGTCTTTATCAGACTTTACAAGGTAATTGTAAAACAGTAATATAAACTGAGCTAGTAACTTTGTATTTTACGGGTCAATATATTTCATTACCTACCTAACCCCATGAGTTTCCTCACAATCTGAACGAGACTGAGTCATGGGCCTGATTGACCTACCCCCAGAGCTCCTGCTCTGCATCACAGACTGCCTTGAGAATGCCCAAGATATCAGCAGTCTGGTACGTGTGGCACATTGCACACGCTACTTGTTCCAGGATGCACTGCTTGAGTTTGCTGCTCAGCAGACAAGCTGCCATGCTTTACACTATGCCGCAAGACTCAATCATTACCATACAGCAGAGGCTCTACTTTATTACGGTGCTGATGCTAACACCACATTCAAAACGTGCACCCCTCTCATTGTGGCTGCCGGGTATGGCTCGGACTCCATCGTGGCCTTGCTCCTTGAACAGGATGGTATTAGCGTTAACGCACGGAACCAAAATGCCGAAACCGCGCTGTGGTGTGCAGCGTATGCAGGTCACAGGGTTATAGTCTCAAGACTTCTTCAATGCGATGGCATACAAATCGATGTCGCAGATACATGGAGCAGAATGACGCCTTTTGGGGTAGCAGTGGCCCAGGGCCATGTGAATGTCGCGGCTGCCCTAGCGGCCAGCGGCCAGATTGATATCAATGCTAGGGACAAAAACCTCCAAGCACCTTTGCACCACGCAATCAAGTCACAGGACCCCGAGGCAATCCATCTGCTCCTCAGCAATGACAGCGTGGAGATTGATGTCCGGGACCGCCTCAGGCGTACTCCGCTTTGGTACGCTGTGAAGCTCAACAACCTTTTTGCTGCGCAGTCTCTTCTCCTCAAGAATGCAGACCCAAACCTACAGGATATTGATTGCGTGACTCCTTTGAGCATATCAGTGCTTGAAGGATACATACCAATGCTTAGGTTGCTTCTTGAAATGGGGGGTCTCGCTGTCTCGCCGCAGTTTGCTCGCGGATTATCAAATCCCCTCTTTGAGGCGCAGCCCCTTGTCTGCCTAGCAGCGTATATGGGCAACAAGGAGGCATTAAGCCTTTTGCTCGAGAAAGGCGCCGACGTCAACACTAGAAATAGCCTGGGCCATTCGCCCCTACATATTGCGGTGCAGCAGGTCAACCAACCAATTGTCACGCTTCTCCTGGATCACGCTTCCCTCAATATCAATCTGAGGACCCAGGATGCACTGGGGTTTACAGCTCTACATGAAGCTGCAAAGCAGGGGGATGTCTCATTGGTGAATCTGCTACTTACGAAGGAGGATATTGATATAAATAGCAGGGATATAAACGGAAGAACAGCACTTTGGTGGTCAGCTCGCAATAATTCTACATTCGTGTCAAAAAGACTGCTAGCCGAAGCTCGACTGGACATCAACGCTGGTAGCACGGGTGGTTCGACGCCGCTCCATCTGGCAGTCAGCCAAGGGAACGAAGTCATAGTCATATATCTCTTGGCTGAAGCTAGACTCGACCCCAATGCTTCCACAAAGGATGGGCTAACGCCTCTTGCGTGCGCAGCAGCAAATGGTGACAAATACATGATAAGTTTGCTCCTCGCAAGGCCGGACACGCGAGTCATCTTCGGTTGGTTCCGATCGCACTCCCCCGCAAAAATGGCGGTGGCCCAAGGACACTATGGTATAATTTTGCGCCTCCTACGCTACTTGCATAGATCTTTCAATTAAATATGCTGGAATTAAGTCATTGTCATATATAGCACTGTCTCCGTAAGACAGCAACTACCTTTCCAGTTCCAACCTGGAGTGCCAATCACGGGCACAGGAGGCAGGGCCAATGGTTGGGAGGGGGGAGGGGGGCCAGGGGTCGTAATACTGTATTGTTCTGTAATGTTCCCACCTTACCGACCTAGACGGCCCCGGCCCCGCAATATAGTATAAATACTACCGTAAAGTTCTACCATACGTTCACTCCGGACACGATGAATCCAGTTCTTGGAACTATGTTGACACTGCTTGTCCTCGGCGCCAACTCAGCTGATCATGCGAGTCTCTATGGAGTCAACGGGGTACAGATCTGGACAGAAAAGGATTGCCAAGGCATTCCAGCTTCAATGGTCTTTAATGACACGACGTTGGCCTCAAACATATCTAATCGATGTGTTTCGCAGAGCTTCAGGCTGCTTCGCCCTCTTCAGGGTAAAGAACAGTTTGATATCTCCATCACTCCAGGACTTGGCTCGGACAATAAAGATTATGGAATTAATGGCTTGGGATGTACTTCATTTGTTAAAAGCTACTTCGCCATAAATGGTACAAAGGGATGTCATAACACGCCTCCGTTTACTTGCCATCGGCTCTGGGTGAACAGTGACCTTGAACCAGATCTAGAAGGCCCGATTCACTACTCGACCCCGCTGCATACGTGGCCACTGATGATACCATCCTCCTGCTATGATACATTCAAATTCAAAACCGCCGAGGGGCGTCGCGATCGGAAGGTCTGATTCGAAGTCTGGATCTGATCAGTCGACCTCGAAGAAGGGCAAGAAATGATAGGTGACCATTGGGTTGTTGTTGTTAGGTTATATTCGGTTGGCTTCTCTGTTAGTTGGTTTATATGTCTATATTCGATCCATCTGTGTAGTGTTCATGTTTTTTGGAGGAGCCCGGATTCAGCTTTGCGGGACTTGTAAGTTGTTGAAGAGGTTCTGGTAGAATTAAAGTGGAATATGAGATTATTTCCGGTACTTCTTCCTCCCAGGCGAAGGAGGGTATAGGGGTCACGGGAAAACACATGAGCACTGCCCAATGTGAGGACATCATAGTTAGGTAAATACCGCCCCAGAAGCAAAGTTTCCCCGAGACTCACCGTATCTATATTAGCCTACCCTGGAATCAAGTCAAACTGCGCTAGCATTGGCAGCGCGTGAGGGGCGCGCGAGGTAATAATAGCCAGTCAATCTTAATGGAGACCACCTAAGCCTGTGGCACAGTGCATGCATCTAGCGCCCGCTTAGGAATGGCTTTGAATAACCCTTGTTAAAAGACCTGACTAGCCGGCGCATGATCGCAAAATTCACTTGTCAGGGGCTATTGCTGCCTACTGGTTGCAGCCTTGCTTTATCGGGGCTGTGTAAGGCTTTCTCTTCGATAAATACCGATCTTCCCCGTTCCGTGGTGTGCTTTTACTGCTTTAACTACATATTCTCTCTTATATTGTATGCTGTCACAGCTCATCTTTTGTTCACCATGGCCCGAACCCGCTCCCAGACACGACAAAACAACTGTTCTCCCCTGGGACAACCCGTGGGAGAGCAAGCAAGAGCAACCCGTGCGAAAGCAAGAGCAACCCGTGCGAAAGCAAGAGCAACCCGTGCGAAAGCAAGAACAACCCGTGCGAAAGCAACCCACGCGAAAGCAGCCGAGGATACTACCATCAAAGCAAACCTACGGAATCAGCTTCAAACACTTTTCGAAGAAGATGCAACAGAGGAAAAATTCGCTCTCTGCCTGCAGAACAGCAAGGAGGCATTGACATTCCACCCTCCTCTTGATTTCGATAATATGTACGTTGAGGACCCTTTCTTCATGGCAGTGAAGAAGAGACGCCTTGATGTTCTTCGCCGACTTCTGGATCGCTATAACAAATACGGTTGGAATTGCCTACATGTGGCCGTGGTGTTTGATGATTATTGTATGGTGAGGACTCTACAGCACAAAGTCCCCCTATACGGTTCTCAAAAAGACCACGAGGGCCGAACTCCGCTAGATTTGGCATTTTTTAAATGCAATGCGAAAATCGTGAAACTTTTATTGGAATTCGGCTGCTTGACAAAGTATACTATGTCTGGTACATTACTTGGTCACTGTGTGGTATCTTCTTGTGTGATAGACGAAAGGAAATCAAAAACTGAAGATTGGATCAGCATCCTTGATGGGATGCTTTTGCGCCGAGTTTTTGACCCAAAAGCCAAGGATAACAAAGGGAGAACGGCATATGACCTGTCCAGGAGTTATGGTATATTTGATGCTCGTTTTGGTTTTTCGCTGCGAGGCAAGGTTTATGACGAGAAGAATGCCTGTTCCATTTTGTGTTCCGCAGAATGATCATATTGACAAAGCTGGATGGTTTCTTGGAGGCGCATTCTGTGGGATCGTCCGAACCGGAAGATATGGCTTTTTCTCCCCCTGCGAGAAGGGAATCACGTTTTTGATTAATCTTACGGTAATCATGGTACTGTATTTATGCTAGTTGAATATAAAATATGCTTCTAAGTGGCCTCATAGAGTGTGGAGCACTCCCCAGTGTTCCTTTGTGCCAGTGCCTGACCGTATAAGTAATGGCGCCCCCGCGCGTAACAGCCTCTTATTTCTTTCGTTCCGTAGTCTCTACCATGGACGCTCTGCTTATCTATGCAATCGTTGTTGGGGGAATTTTTGTACTGCTATTTCTTATTAGGATAGCAGTATATCTTGCCCACCGCCCCCACTTGTTTACAGTCCCTCTATTCCGTCATGTTATTCTTCCCATTCTTCTTCCACGGGTTGGACCTTTTGGTCCTTGGTCCCGTGCCACTTCTCTTCTTTATATACTGTATCTCGCGAGTAATATTTTTCTTGTTGTTGTGAAGACAGGAGGGACGACTGGTATTAGTCGCCGAGCCGGAACACTCGCCCTTATCAACTTGATTTTTCCTATGTCTACAGTGCATCTAAGCCCCTTGTCGGATTTTTTTGGAATATATTTACGCACCTGCCAGAGAATTCACCGCGTGACTAGTTGGGTTGCCGTGTTTCTGCTTTCAACCCACATCGTCACGGCTTTGGTCGAGAAGCCTCAGTTTTCCGTCTCCGAATCACGGGACCTTTATACTTTGATCGTGTGTCCATCAACCTTTATAACTCTTTCTTTTACTAAGATACATAGGGATCTTGTGCCTTGGGCGTTCTAGCACTCCTGTCGCTGCCACTACTTCGGCGTTGGTCGTACGAGAGTTTTCTCAGAACACACCACCTGCTTGCAGGCGTTTTTGTCTACGGGGCTTGGCGGCATCTTCCTGATAGAACAAGCGGACCTGGAATATACTTAACTATAGCACTCGGAATGTTCTCCTTCAGTGTCGGGATTCCGCTGCTTATGTTCCTCTATACAAATGGTTTGTTTGCCGGCCGTGGGACTCCAAGGGCTATCATGTCCTTGAGGTACTATCCGCAGCAAGGCCAGGATGGAAATGAGGAGATGGTTCTTTCAGGAATAGTAATTCGTCTATCCCTACCTCGGGCGCTGAAAATAGATGCCGGCCAATATATCAACCTCTGGATCCCAGGTGTGGGTCTCCGCGCGTGGATGCAGACGCATCCCTTCACAGTCACGTCTTGGTCTGGGGACAAGCAACATACTTTGAGTCTTCTGGTCCAACCACGGCGTGGACTCACGAAGGCATTTCTGAATCACGGAAAACGAGCTCTAGATAGCTCGATTTCTTTCTTAGCCATGTTTACTGGCCCACACGGGATTAGTGAGGAAGTTGGAGACTGTGAAACAGCTTTACTGATTACGAGTGATTTTGGAATTGCGTCCGCGATTCCTTACATCAAGAAAATGTTGTATGGGTATAACACATCCACTTCGAGCCTTCGCCGAGTGCATTTGGTATGGCAGGTGCGGTCCAAGGGTAAGCTTAATCTTTGCGCAACAGGCAGGCGTTGACAGAACAGGAATGGCGGTCTCGGCCCAAGATGAACTGAACCAGCTTCTTGAGGATGATACCATGCTCAATCAGCGTTTTGAGGATGGACCAACGAGCAAGGGCTATGTAAGTGCTACTTCGGGTTGACGTCCAGCGCAGGCTGCTACTAATTCTACCTGCAGATCTTGAATCTATCCATTTACCAAAAGGGCGTGTTTGAAGGAGACAGATTGCCATTCGGTGGCCACAAGAGGGCGTACATCTACCAAGGGGAGCCTAATTACAGGGACCTGGTATCGCAAGAGGCGTCTGGAGAGATGATCGAGAGACTGCCCAATGTTCCATATGAACAGGGTCGTCTCCTGGTGATGGGTATGTTCCGCTGTAAGTCTTGGGACGAACTTGGCTAATCAGGTCACCTGCAGTATCCGCGGCAGACTCAATTCGATATGAGGTGCGAGAGATTATGCGCGGGTACATCAATGAGGGAGTAAAGCTTCTCGAAGTGGAGTATCAGCCGGATGATACAACTAGTAATCAATTCTGACAGCCAATACCGTCATCTGGATGGGCCAATCAAAGTATCTTACAAGGATAAAATACAGCTAGTCTAAAACTTTATTTGATCACTGGGCGGGGCGAGGCACGCCCCAGCTTCTGTACCTTAAGTACTAGGCTGCGCCACCATACTTACCAAACCTACTGACTTGGCACTACGCTACCGAGTATGCATCAATTTGCGATAAGTATTGAGGTAAGCTCCGGAACTGAGTATCATCCGATCGTACTTAGTAGTACAGGAAATCTGGTCCACTCAGGATTCACTACCCGAGGATGCATATTGCGAGGTAGGCTGGCCCTACTTGGCCCGTGTCCTATTCTGACTGAAGATGTTAGTTGGTCCATCGAATGGGGGAACACCTTCAGAAGCTGAGCTTGGCAGACACTTCGCAAGCCAAAGACCTCCTTGATCAGCTTGTGGAGTTAAAATATGTTGAGTCATATATTCTGTGGAAAAACGGGAATACTGTATCCGAGCGATGGGTTCCCGGATCCACTCGAGCTCAAATGATGATGATTGTTGCTACACTCAATGTAGGCTGAAGCCACATCTACCAAAAGGAAACGTCATAATGACCTTCGCAGGATCTCTTCACCAAGACTATAGACATTGAAACCTCGGCATTGGACAAAGGCTCCCTAGATGAAGTTTGTTTACGCCGCGCTTATGCTTGGACTTTGCTAACTTCCATAGCTTGTTAGACAGATAGGGCTCGATCTTGACATCATTCGAACGTTAAGGATGTCCCGAGTAAAGGAAGTCTTTCGCAAGATCTATGAAGGGGGTTACCTGGATGGCATTGATGTCTGGCCAAGTGAAGAGCCCAGTAAGCGACATTTGTGCCTCTTGCTATCAGTACTAACCAGGACTTAGTCACCATTGGAGCCGAAGAAGATAGTCTTATAGCAATCGCGCAGGACATAGAAACTGACATAACGACCGAGAGCCCCAGCATGGCTTTGGAAGGCATCGAGAATGAAGCGCAGCCCGAGCGGAAGTATTCACCACCAGGATCTAATGATGAGACCACCCAGAACCTGGTCACAGGAAGGCTTCTGGAGTTGGCGGAACGTACTAATAAAAGATCATTACTCACGGAAAGTAAGGTAGAAGGGGTCCTGAAGACAGCCGCTCGACTCTTTGGATCGGACCCTAGCCTGCTATTACAACAGCTTGCGGGTCAATGGACCCTGAATGTTCTACAAGGGCAGCATGCTCTGGGTCTTCCCAAGATATGGAAGGGGGTAGATGGAGCTGTGAATTACATCAAGCTTTTTGACTTTGAGGAGACAATTGATCCTATTGCCAAGCGTGTCGCATATGTGTTGCTCTATATCAACTACAGAGCAATGTGCCGAGAGCCTGAAAAGTACTGTGAACGCACCCGTGGGCGAAGACAGAAGAGTGAGAGTCTTGTGCTTGGATGTATACTTGACCGATATACAAATGACCCAAAACAGTCGAGAGATGATCACTACCGCCGGAATCGACTTACTTCGGGAATTTTGCGCAAAGCTAGATGGTGGTGGAGGCTTACCTCGAGCCTTGGAGCCGGAATTTTATTGATTGGGACTGATGAAATGGTTCTTGAGATGTAAGTACCTGTGCTGCAAAGAGTGCGTTATAACTCACAATGCCAGGTACAACAACTCCTTTACTACTTTGCAGATAGATGCTCTTGTTGCACTTATAATCCATACTCGTCCCGAAACTGTTCGTCTGTTCCAACTCATCGAGCCCATTGCAAAAGCCCTAATGCTAGGACGTCTACCTCATATTTTTAGGAACATCTGGGGCAGTGGGTGTGATATTCCTCAACGCCTTGCTGCAGCCTGTATTAAGGATGCGGAGAATCTTGCGCAGCAAAGCGTACAGCGTGTATGGGAACCCATTGATGTTGAACAGACTGCAATGGATAAATTGAGTAGCTTTTTATAGGTTTTACGTCAATTTAATTGATTTAATCTGAGAGCTGCTATATATCAAAGACCCTGAGGTCACACTCAACCGCTTGGAACTTGGTAGGAGTAGAAGGTCTTCGTCGCAATCGGCGCCAGGCGACTCAATGCTACCAGACCGTCGAGTGCATGTTGATTCGCAACGAATTGATGCTAGACAATGTGAGTAGTAATTGCGTGAAGTAATTCGGCTACCTACCTCAAGTAGGTCATCTATCGACATTGCAGAGGATGTTGCCTCCAGAAATTGGAAGGCTTCTGAATCAATCGGCCAACGTTCGATGTCGTCAATGCCAACAACGCCGTTATCCATCTCATAGCTCTGCATGAGCCGCATAGTGATGGAAGCCACTGCAGCTATTGCAGCGGTATGAGACTGTTTGGGCATGCGCCGGGTGCAGTGTTCAAGTCCCGCTATACAACTTTTAGTCGCAGCAGTCATCGAGGGTATGTTTTACTTCACCTATCTTGACCGTCCCATTTGTTGTTAATAGAATGTTTGAGCATACAAGGCGAGTATGTTCAAATCCCAAGGCAATCAAATAGGCGAGACCATCGAGTAGCTTCGAGTGTTATCCTAACTTGGTAACTCACGACAGTCGCTCGACATACCTGATGGATGATTGCCCCTAGACTCTCTTGATCCGGGCTGAGAGTGACAAGATGCTCAAGGGTGATAGGGCAGTCTTCTACCAGTACGTATATCTGACCATCATCTCGATAGCATTCATTTGTCGAAAGAATGTTGCGATGGCGCACTGTATTAAGAAGCCGTAGAACATTACCCGCTGTATCCGGATACTCTCGAATAGCCTTGATCCGGTAGGGACGCGACCTCTGAACTGCTGTAATAACCTTCCCCGCAAGGCTACTCTCAAAGAACGGCTGGAAAGTGTCCCACGGGGACTCTTGGTCACGGAAGATAATTGAGGATGGCCCCCGTCTTCCACACCTGATGGCTTTGACAAGACCTAGAGTCTTGGGTGGCCCTTGGACCACCTTTCTTTTTTTATTTGCTTTCAAAGGCGAAGTCATGGGAAGGAGTAGAAAAGAATGTCTTGTTTGTGGCCAACAAGGGTGCTTTTATATCACGAAGAGTGACCTGAGGGAGTCCTTTTACTCACTTTGCTTAGTCATCTCTACCTCCTGGAGCTTAAGAGGGCGCTTCTTCCTCGGACCCGACTCCAAAGAGTCACCACCCACAAAATGACCCAAGTCAACGATGGTCAATTAGCCCAGGAGCGGATTTCAAAATTTCGAGGAACAGCAAGAGTTTATATAAACGAGATCGTTCCGCATCCATCTATTGCCCGAGACCTCGATCCTAAAAACGTGAAGCGGTTGAGCGACATATTCACGAAAGACCAATGTCGCCGCCTGGACATTGGAAATCATATCACAGGAGTTGTGTCAGAGCATGATCTAGCTGTTGCCATTCAAAGAGCTGGAGTAACTATGGATTACTTAAGGACTTGTCGGCAGGACAAATTTCCTCTCCTTCACTTTGAGTTGGGTCAGTTACAGTGCCTCCATGGGCAGCATCGCCTGGCGGCCGGAAAGAATTACCTAGTACCTATGGAACAGTGGTGGACTGTGGATATCTATTTGAATAGTATGCCACCGTTTTCCTTCGATCGCAGAGTTCTAATGGTCTGCTGCAGCTATTAGTCCTACGCTGCTGTCAGCGCTGGTCGACGAGTACTCGAATGAAAAAGTGCCTAGTGATGGAGAAGTTTTTCTCAAAGTCCGCCAATATCAAGGCGAAGGGAATTCTCAGTTTGAGAAGCGATGGATATCTCGACTTTCGCCTAATAAAGCTAAGCGGCTCCGGCAGCTTTCCTCGCGTCTCGACATCCGCGCTGCATTTGACCGTTTACGAACAATTCCCGCGCTGCTGATACAAGGAATGAAGCTAGGCTCTATTCCTAGAGTGCTAGCTACAAGTTGCGACGAGGTAAGTGCATCAAAACCTCGCGGGAGAAATTACTAACTAGGTAGGAAATCGTCCATGCTTTGGATGTCCTCTTGAAAGGCTGGTCTCAATATTTGGGACATAATACTGCAAGTATGTTAAAGCTCGACCCAGAAACAATTGATAGGCTGCAAGGCATGGCTCCTGGCATTTCATCACAGGACGCTATAGAAGTGGAAGGGTTGGTGCTTAGTGGTGCAGTATTCTCCAAATTTACTCCATCCGAGCGGAGAGACATATGGGATAGGCTTAAGCAGCATAAGACCATGATTTATTCCCTGCACAACTTTTTTCAGGATATGTGGTTTCTCGAGGCGTGCGCGCATTGCATGAAGCGATTGGTGGTCCCTAGCAGAGATCATCCAACCATCAAGGCCTCGTTTATGAGGATATATGCACCTGATCATAGTGGCAATCAATATTCCATTCAAACCTCTGAAGTTCACTACCGGCGCCAGAGCTATTCTCAACGCATGTGTGCAGAGCTGGGCTATCGACAACTCTGGCTCTATGCCCACCGCCACTACCCCAAAATCCCGAGGGAATCAGAGGATGAGGGTCTTTTGAAAGCAAATCTTGAGAAGGCCGATATAACACTCTTACATTATATGGCCGACCTTGCACAAAAGCTCAGGTTTACTTCATCTCAAATCCTGGAATTGGCTAAGCAGTCTCCTGATCGTCAGCTAGCGCGTGATGTTCTTCTTAAAGCGCGGAACCCGGAGCGTTACCAGTATAGCACTGAGGGGTTCGAGAACCTCATAACCCGAATATGTGATTGCTTTGCACAGGCAAGTCCAGTTGAGCCGCAGTACCCGGGACCAACCGGAAACCAGGAGCCAAAGCCCAAGAGCAGATGCGGCCTTCCACTGGCTAGAGATCAGCAACAGGACGCTCGATTTCTCTTTCTTGATCTTATGCATAACAGTACTCACAATTACCAGGACAAGGTGACGACACTATTTGTACGGCAGTGCGTGTACCAAACCTTTTTTGGACCGATCACGGACGAGGAATATAATTCTATCAATGCGTCGTCAACTTCACAGCAAGATTTACTGTTCGTGTCCCAAAACAATGGCCAACCATTCCAGTTCACATACACGGCTAGAGGCCCTGCAAAAAGTAACCGGATAGTGAAGCAACGCGCACGAAAGGACAAGGAACGACCCAAGAAACGACCCAAGGAACGACCCAAGGCACGGCCCAAAAGCCAGCCCAACGAACAGCCCACAGTAGATAATGCTGATTTTGATATTGGAGATGCGAGCTCCGTCGCGAGCTCTGAGACTGGGTCATCGATGAGCACGGAGGAAATTGTGGCAAATGATCAGCCATCAAACCATTTCCAGCAACCTCAGGCTATGACGGAACCAAGCCCCAGGGAAGCCACAGAACAGCTTGCTGCTACAGAAAATAGCCGGCAGCCTCAGGGTGGCCATGACATTACGGAACCAAGTACCAGGGAAACTACAGAACAGCTTGCTGTTCCAGAAAATAGCCAGCAGCCTCAGGGTGACCATGACATTACGGAACCAAGTACTAGGGAAACTACAGAACAGCTTGCCTCTTCAGAGAACCACGACCTGGTGAGAGAATCAATTCCCAGGGAAACTACAGGACAGCTTGTCTCTCCAGAAAATCGGGATTCAGTAAGCACCAACCTCGACTTTCAAGGGCTACCTGAACCATTCTCCCAATCAAAACAAGCCAACACGGAGAACGAAGCTGTCCCGCGTCAATTATCCGTACTATCAGAGGAATCAGAGGATGAAGATCTATTAGATTTACTTGGAAGTGACGCTGATCACAGGCAAATTGGCATGGAAAGCGAAGACCAGGTCAACATCGACGCTGCTCGTGCTGCGGCTCTGGCTCAGCTGGAGAACCCTCGGTCACCCCCACCAATAAACGTACCTCAGCAGTCATCAGCAAGGGATGGCCGCGTTACGCAATTGCACATGTCGCAAGTAGTGGAAACCAGACCAGAACGAGAACATACAACAGCAAAACCTGGTGGAAATAAAGGAAAGGCAACTGAACAACGTGTTCGTTTTGATCTCACCCAAGGACAGGCGACCAGGCCGGTGTTAGCTCTAAAGACCACACAGGAGCAACACGCCCAACGAGCAACAAAGCTTGACATGGCTGCTCTTCCGCTATATGAACAAGCTATGCCTAACAGGAAGAGCTCGAAGCATGAGTTGAATAACGCAGTCAATCGTGACAACCACGAACCCGGTTCGCCGACATACGCTCATAAGAAGGACAAAGACAAAGCCAAGACGCCGATACTTTTGAGTAAAGAAGAGATTAAGAGGAGGCCCAGAATTCTTCCTAGTGGAACCCCACACCGCTACGGAGGACCAAAAGAATATCCAAAGGATGACACAGTCAAAGTCGTGTTCCGTGCTGCGATAAATGGCGACTGGTATGATGGCGCTGAAATGTATGTCCCTATTTCAGATCCATCGAAGGTCGAGCAAGAGGCTAAGCAGTACATCAAAATCCATAATGTGGCATTCCATACCAAGGATAATCGCATTCTCACACCTAATCAGTGTTTTGACGCAGCTATGGAGGACGAGAAGCATAGAGTTTGGATGCGGGTCCAGGGTGGCCCGGACCCAATAACGGATAAAGATGGATTTGGAAAGCCTGGAGATGAAAATGATGATAATAATATAGAATAGGCTCTATGGCCATTAATGCTTTCTAACATTGGATGTGTGACTCTTGTAGCCGTCAGTCTAGGTAGTACACAATGCCTGTGCTCTTGGTCAGGAATGGCTTACTATTCATGGTCTGAGGGCTAGTTTAGATACAGGATTTTTACTCCTGAGCTCAATTAGCTCATTGACTCAAGGGGCCCTGGGGTCTTGCTCTGTCCATAAATCCATGAGGCTTAATATCCGCGATTGGCCGTCTAGTCTGACTGGACTGCGGCATAATTTAGATATAAATTGTATATTTAGTATCTAAAGAGACCCTTTGTCCAAGGTTTCTGGGTTAATTTAGCTAGCAATCTCTAATTAACATTGAGCTGGGGATACCCGGCACGACAAGTTAGCGATTGTTGTCCCTGGGGCCTAAACGGATATAGATCCCGTGTAAATTACAAATGTAAACTAGTGGAATTTACTAGCAAGTTTCTATTCCGCGGCAAACATACGGTACTGTCCCAGCCCCACCCAAGCGATCCCTCGTCCAATACAGCCCCCAGCCATCTTCGCTCAGCCTTTGAGCATTGGCCCACTTCTCGGTCAGCCGTCGCTCCATTGTCGCTTCCTCCTCGCTTCATTGTCGCTCCCACCTCGCTCTGCCGTCGCTTCTTCCTCGCTCCCTCCTCGCTCCGTCATCGCTCCCTTCTCGCTCTGCCGTCGCTCTGCCGTCGCTCTGCCGTCGTTCCATCCGCGCTGTGTTCGCTCAACCCTCCTACTCGACTCTTACTTCATCATCGCGCCATCAGCCCTCAAAAAATCCAATATGTCATATTCTGTTAGTCTCTGCAATATGCTAGGCTGTCAACGAACGATTCTTGGAGATGACCCTAATCTTCAGTCTTCCGAGTATCTACCGTACATTCGCTCATTCTTCCAATGCACATACAACCCCACCAACAGCGAGGAACGGAGGGTCGCACATCATTTGAAGGAGATTAGACGGCTAGGCAACTATCTTTGGGTCCTTGCGGTTACTGGTCTGAACTTTACACAGTTCAGGAAGCTACAGAACTTCAAAGAGTTTCGCTTAACACTTACTGCGTGGATGACAAAATATCCCATCTCTCCATCCTTGGAAGTCAAGGCTAGCTCTTTGCTGCAGACCCTGGACACCGTTGGTGCGGGAGTTCAAAAAAGAAGGAATCTACCAAAGATTAAGCTGCCAGACGAAAATTGTATGTCCCTCTTATTTACACAAGCTATTATACTAATTTATCTAGTGTTTCCCATAGGTACATTGGTTATGGACGACACATTGGACCCCGGATTGCCGTTCCAGCTTCCATACAGCCATACCAAAGGCACTCAGCAAAACCAGCAATTTCTTGATACACTGGATAGCATGTGTGGCCAGGGCCAAAGCTGCATTACAAGAATCTCCTCTAGTAATGAGTTAGTGGGACTTTTGGAAACCCCCTTCCGGGGACCAATCATCTGGAGAAGATATGATCAGCAGTACCCTTTACACGACCTGCCTTCATCCATATCACAGCTCCTCCGAAAACTACGTTTATTCGGTGTAAGCTCACTGTCAATTCATGATTATACAGCAACCCCGCATAACTCTTTAAAGGCTCTTGATGACATCCTTAAGCACTTTGAGGCCCCTGCCGAGACTTGTAGGCCCTTGAACTTTCTAGATATCCGAAATATATTCAAATCACGGGTACCAGTTGAGATAAATGAAGCTGACATACTTCATCTGGCTCGCCGGCGTCAAGGGACAGGACAGTCAGTATCAAAGTCTGAAGAGTTGGGTATGACCGTGGACCCGGCAGACAATGAGTTTTTCCTTCTCTCCAGTCGAGGTTCTGTTTCTACCTTGCATGTTGATACAGCAGGAAGTGCGACATTCATTATTATTCTCTCTGGTCGGAAAATCTGGTACACTCCACACGATCTGGGCAGGAAGGCCTCGGAGGTTCTCGCAGCATTTGGGAGTCCTACACCCGAATTTTACAAGGGTTTTGACAAGATTGAGCTTTCTTCTGGCGATATGTTGTACGTGTCCTGTCAAAGCTCTTAAGTCTTTCGCTAATAATCAATAGAATTATGCCCCCCGGCTGTCCGCATGCTGTCTTCACCCCAGAGCACTCACTAGCCTTTGGAGGGTCATTCTACACTCTACCACATCTTGACTCCAGTCTTGAGATACTGTCGTTACAGGACAAGGCAGGTGACAGCTTTAGTAATGAGGACCTTACTAAACAGGACTTTCTGAACTTCACCGCAATGTTAACAACGTGCAAGGAATTACTATACAGCAATCTTGTGCAACCTATTCAATTGGCAGACGTGGCCTCATGTATTGTGCACAAGAGGTTTAAACAGATACAGGGGCAGATTCGAAGAGCAATGGAGAACAGGCTAACACCAGGCACAGAAGCAAGCACATGACGCACCTGTAGCCGCGGCCGCCCATCTTTCTGTTAGTGTACTTCTCGCAATCGGGAACCTACGCAACTATGAGCAGCAGGGCACTAGGTGGAGGATTGTTTTTTTGATTCGGGAAAATCGCTCGGTATGATATGTGCTGCCTAGTTCCCACTAGCCGTGCGTGACTTCCTGGCTACTCCATTTGGCTGGTATCTACGCAGGACTCGGCTGGTGTCTGCAGCTGTCGCACTGCTAAGAGAGTCTATTTTCATACCATCGGGTTTGCAAACTTTCCTATTTGGCTTGTGTTACAAACGCGAGGCGCGATAAGTAGCAGAAAAGATATCTCGCGCTCCCCGACATACGTCCGTAATATTAACATATGCACCCCAAAGCCTTCAAATACTTTCGTTTCCTGCACACGAAGTCCTCCGTTAGATACTCAACAGCATCGAAGTTCTCGGTATGCATCCATGGCTTCCTGGTTCGATTTACCAACTCAAGGTCAATTATCATCACCCGACCATTGCGCAGGAGAAACAAATTATCTAGTTTCCCATCCTGGTACTCAACATGATAGCGCCATAGAGCACGTAGAGCGGTCTCTATGCTGCTGCGTAGCTTATGAAGATCGTCGTGAGAAGGAACACTCATACTGCGCGCTACCTCGGATAGAGTTTCTCCTTTAACCACGGATATGACCAAGGCTGGGGATCCTTCATAGGTCGCTTCGCCATAGAACTTGGGTATGATAGAGCCTTGCAACGGCTTCAATAAGTTGTACGTAGCGATCTCGGTCCGAAACTCATTCTCCCAACCATCTTTCATCTTCTTTATGATGATCTCGGCAGGCAAGAATAACTCAGGCCAGCGGTCATTCAGAGCTGGGAAGGCCTTCTCAATCAACCTGAAAATCGGCGACCTTTTGAGGTGAAGGTGATACACAGGACGATGACGGTCCAAGAGCCGAGCTTTTGTGGCTACGATGGTTCGGTTGGCGAGGTGAAATTCCTGCTCTTATTAATATACGACATCTCAGTTGACCCGTTGACTTACACGCAATGGTTGATCCATTGGCAGTAGTAAGATAAATAAAATCGAACTTATGGTAGTTGTTATCTCTGGCATTCGGACATTATGTGAAGAAAAAACAGAACCAGCCGAGCGGAGTCAGGAGGTGACTGCCTACATAAGGCAGTTGCCTTCTGTGTCACGTATGCAATCCTCGCTTCCGTGACGCGCCCAGAACCAGTAGCCGTCGCTTCTTTGCATATTCTGCACGAAATGCCTCTTCCAGCCGCTTGGATGATTCCGTATCCATCTTCCATCGCCAACATCCCAGAAAGGAATTCCTGACCAATACTCATACATTCGAACATGTCCATGGATTTCGACGGGCAATTCTTCCCGCTTACCCCGAAACCCTCTGCCCAGAGTAGCCGACAACCTCATCCATCCTCGCCAGGCGAGGCGGTAGAGGGCATACTGGAAGGTACAGTCTCTTCCGCGCCGCAAAATCCAGCAATCAACCTCACAACGTCTGCTGCGGATTTCCTCTCTTGAGGAAGCTTTGAATTGAAGAATTAGAAGGTGCACGGAGTCGTACAAAAACACCTGGGGGCATTTGTACTGATATGCGTATCTATATCCTGTGTTATTGAAATGCTATAAAGTGGGAAGTTCACGGCATACCCTCTAAGTTGGGTTTGAAGTGAGCGGGTTGTTCGCCCTGGAATTCGACCTCCATTTCCTGGGCCACGCCATTCTTCAGGAATTATAGCTCCAGGTCTCTTGAACTCCCCAATCATTGTTGCTGATTCGTAGGACAAGTCCTCGCTGGACCAAGAGAGTTGATAATCAACCGTGATGTTTGTCGTGGTTTCTCCTGTAGGGCCACATTCTGATCTCGGCCATGGGTGAGGGCCAAATTGAAACGCCAGTCGGAAAAGTATTTCGACATTCTCGTAAAAGTCACGACAGACATCACCCTCCGTGAGAACCTGCTGGTGATTCATGATGTTTGGACGGTATACCCGAGCGTCAAGTCCCACCATATCAGCGTCTTCCATATTGCGCCGGTCAATTACAGGACCTAGATGTCTGTCGATGGAATCCACAGTGGGAGCATGGAATTTTATATAATCAGGCCTAATCAATTCGTAGTTCTCGGCCCACGCTTTTGTACTAAGGCTGGGATCATCTTCCCAGCCAATAGTGGGTTCGGGGAAATGCTGGTGAAGAAGTTCGGCCACAGTCGTAGACATTCTCGCAGATGTGCGACGCAAAGGTATGATACATGACAAAAGGTGTGTTGAGTCTGCCTTTTTATATTATTGTTTTTATATGGAAGCTTAGTGGTTTCTGTTATGCTGAAAGGGAGTGTGACAAGCTGTGGCCAATAGTGCATAAGAAGCATGGAAGTGATCATTACGAGACAAAGGTTCCTGCAAGCTCTGCCCGAAGAGGAAGAAGTGTTGTCAGATTCCCCATACATCACATCTAGCGCTACTGGCAGGCACCCATGTCAAGAGTCCGTCTAGGAATCACGGCATTCGGCAGCTGGCAGCTCTCTTGCTTAAGCCTGTCCCGTGTAGTTTATCATAAGAAGTTACAATCCTGGGAATCTAATTCAGCTGCTCCATATTGTCCTTGTTACTTGATATTTTGGTTCTCATCATTCCTCCTGATCACTTCTTCGCTATGAGTATTGCCACGGTTCTCCTAGAAGCAGGTCCTGAAAGTCATCCTGCGATTGATTTGAAGGTTGACTTTGAGTTTCGGTGGTATATAAGCGGGCTAGAGTAGTTACCCTGCCCAGTCGCTTGGTTACATCTAATGGCTCTAGATTCATCGCCTCAATGATTATGGAAGGAGATACTTTCAAATGCACGCAATCTGCAGAGTCTTGGCGGGCATGCAGGTATATTATTTCACGAATAAATGTTCAGAGCGTCATCGAGGCTGTCAAGAGATCGCCAATGGTCGGCAATGTCTGGGTCAACAGAGTCCGGGTTGAAAAAGGGAAGGAACCACCACTAGTGTACGTTTGTTGCCTCTCTCCTGTTAGATATCACCCAATGACTAAAGCCATCAGGACTTTTACCATCACAACTGCTGCTGGTACTGGTGAGCCCACTTGGCTCCGCCATGTCAACCCAAACTGGCATAGTATAGGTGCAGCTGATCAGGCATTACTCAAGGCAATATTTGCTCCAACTGGACCTAAGACCTGGCAAGAGTATCGAACTAGACCTCTTGAGACCTTTCAAGCTCTTTTGAATGATTTGGAGTACAAGGAAATCTAGAGGAATTTAAGGGTGTCTTTGATGGGTATGGTGGTGACCTGGATTCTCTTTCGTCCATTGGAATAACAATAGCACACTTCTAGTTAGTGGTGAAAAACCCACATAGCTTACCCGTCCTTTATGAGGCACGTGAAGTAAGGCGCACTCGAGTATGTCTGAATCGACTGATTGGTGTCCGGTTGCTCCTATGCAGCGGTATAATCAAGCGTAACCGGGGATGGCGTGTGCCGGGGACCAAGTGTGGCTGGATAAGACATATGACCTTACTACCTAAAGCTGGGGCAGTTGGAATGGATGCTGGGGAGAGGAAATGTAGGCGTGTCTAAAATTAGTGGAAGTCTTGGCTTTGGCCAAATGGCCAAAGCCAAGTCTCTAAAAAAGATAGTTTGAGGCCAAAGCGCAGGCCAAAGCACGGGCCCGCAGATCACACTTCGCTGTGGTGGGGTTGTTATCGTTACTTTCATCTCGACTCATTTTCTCTTCATCCAACCCAATTCCTCTTCATCCAACACAACATGTCACAAGAAGACATAAGACGAGCCGTGCAAATTCTCTTGCAGGCACCTGACGATGCTCTTTTTGCCGTGAGAACAGAACTCCTAGGAGCTTTTATCAGTTTAAGGAAACGACTTCGATTACCTACGGATCGTTGCATCGAGGCGCTCGACGCTCTGTCAGCTAAGACAGAGGAGATCGAGGGAAAGCAGGCAGATGTGGCTAGTGTTATTGGAGAAATATCATCAAGGCAAGCTGATGTCCGCCTTCAGCACATCTACGCAGAACAACCTGGAGGCAAGGGCTTTGGCTGTCGTGTTCAAGCGATATTTGCATACCGTTCCTTGGGATTTGAATTTGACGAATACACGATAAGTCAGCATGGTGCCTCCCGAGTTACAGAACTTGCTTCGGACTTTCGAAAGGCCGACGACAGGAGTTCCGGGCTTATCCATGAGTTTCTGAAGGAGAAAGGACTGGAAAACGACTCGCCCGGTCAAAAGGCGGTTCGCTTTGCCATTAAGGTACTGGTTCTTGAGAGAACTTTTGGAGAGTGTGGAATCTCATGGTTGGTTTCGTTCATATTCTCAAAGATTCGAAACTTGCCTTACCTTGAACTCGCTAATCTCTGTGATCTGCTCTCACAACGTGACGGTGACTACTCAACACTTGGGGAATTGGCCAACTCCTTTTCAAATCTTATTCGGACTGGTCAACAGCAGTATGATGGTGAGTTGTCCCAGTCGTCTGAAGTTATGACGCTCAGATGTCGTTTGGTGTAGCATTGGTCAGCCCAGATGTGATTGTTCAGGATCCCCATCAGAACCGACCGGAGTGTTTGACGGAGCATACCCCAGCAAGCGATTTACTAGCGGTGACGGAGGCATCTGTTGAGAGGAATCCAGACCCTTCGGTTGATTCACTGGCCTCCTCACCATATAGTGGCGTATCTGCTCCAAGCTCAAGGTCTTCACAGAATTCAGACACCACCCCCGAGGCTGGGGTCTCGCTTTCAGATCCCCACGGTGCGTCTTCGTTGCATGACCATGTTTTTCAACGTGAACTCGCAGACCGCGGTCAAACAATTGAAACGGGCAGGACAGCCAGTGCTGATCATGAAAGAGACGGTGCTGGACTTCGTCCACCGAAAAGGAAAAGGACATCATTACATGCTCGGGAACAGAGCGTACGGTACCTATAGCGCTTGCAGAGAATTATAATGGCTGACTTAATCCTAGCGAACCCCAAGTGTAGGTTCACGATCACAAATAAATGGTTCGAACGCCCCTACACCAGCCCATGCGTATTCCGATGGGTTGAATAGTCAATCACGTGCACGATGGAGGCCCTCGTACATGGGCGGAACACCTATAGGTTCTCCGCAATATCTGTCTTCCAACACGAATTTCTGGTCCGTAGTGGATGACAGAACCATCGACGAAGCGAGTTCACATAATCCATCCGGCCCAATACCGAGCACTGTACCCCATGGCCAATCAGCTACGTCTCAACAGCACGTTCAACCATTTGTTCATTCCAATGAGCAAGATGGATCACAAACGCTCTTTCCAGTACGCCCGTCGCCTCCTAGTGCCTTCACCTGCTCATCTACTAAACAAAGCGATGCACAGATAATCTCTGCAGGCCAACCTCACCTCGAAGGCCATACAGATTCTCTCCATGACCAGCGTGCATCCAGCGGAATTGATCAAAATTACCTGCCAAGCACAACGCCTGCTCAGTCTCTTTCCCTAGACCCTGTCAATTTCTTGGA
>NW_027396871.1:0-22130 GCF_047715825.1 Aspergillus stella-maris | reverse complement strand
GACCCTGTCAATTTCTTGGAATACCTATCAGATTCAACGCTTAACCAACCGTTTCAAACAATGGAGTCGAACAACATCTTGACAAATCCTTCTTTGGTTGAGACGCAGCAGTGTTTTCCTCAAAGTACTGCAGTCCATTTGTCAACCTTGCCCTGTTGATCCGCTGTAGCTAGTGTCTAAATAATGAAGAAAGCCTGCAGTGGATTATCTAGCGGAAATACTCATTTCCCCAGGCTGTCCGTTGAATATGATACATGCAAACAATGACGCTTGAAACTTTGATGTCAACACCATAATGCAGAGTTATACAACGAGAATTGGCCTCAAGTCTTCTTCTCTTCGGGTACGACAACAAGTAAGAAGTCCAAATCCCCACTCCACGGTTGGTCCATGGTCAATCTCATGAAATCAGATGGCATCAGTGTTGTACCTCCCACTACGATTCCATTCTTGCCGATACTAAGTGGGAAGAAAAGGTTATCAAGGGCCTTCTTTTTCTCAATGATGATATTTCCTGATACCCTCCAAAGCGTGAATCCCTAGGGCGCATAAGCGAATTGTGTTTCATAAGTATATGGGATGGTGAAAATACCGCTTTCTCAAGGTCCAGCTCTTTCAATAATGGCTTTAATACGCTGAAACGTTTCTCATCGGTGCATCTGGACATGTTTTGGTTTACCACCTCGACTTCAGCTGAGGTGAACCATTTCGCGATCGATTCGAGATATTCGGACGCCCGCGGAGACAGTGAATCTGACATCTGAATAGCGCGAAGATTAGCAACATACGTCAAAACACTATCGACTCTGGAAGTTTGCAGAAGTACTAACATCAACCTGTTTTGACCGTACACAAATGTTTCGAGTGAAAGAGTCACATTTATGATTGAATGAGGGGCAGGAGGGGCAATAATCCGCAGCGCTTTGAAGGTGGTGCAGAATCCGACCGCCTACCTCTTTTGGCTAGTGAATTGCTGCCCAAAAGAGATGGGTGTGAACTACGGGGGTGACTACTAGCGCCGAATCGGAATCATGTGATCGATATTCTCCCGAATCCTTGACTGAAGGTCTTCTTCTTCTAGCTACAGTCTGTATAGGCGTTATACCCGGATATCCAAGCTGCGTTCCTTGCCAGTGATAACGTATGATGTTTTCAAATCTGGGGTCGTTATCACCAGTCAATCCTTCACTTTTGGTGCCTGAGGTCGACAGATCTCTAAAGAGGTATAGCTCCTAGGTCACGGAACAGTAGTTTTCCAGCCAGGATGGGAGAAGTCTCTGATTCCTAGAGCTATCTGACTGCAGGACTATCTGAAGGTTGTCCTCCCGTGTAGCTGACTTATCTAAATCTAGGCGGAGCCACTGCTCCCTCAAAGCTTGTCGAGCACTTAGCAAGCCACCTCTGTAGTGTCAAACCTTAGCCCTTACTGCTATCCGCGCAGCTTGCAGCATACCCATTAAAGCGGTTACGCCTCTCACCCAGTTACTAATAGAGGAGGCGCCAAGGCTAGATAACAGTGACAGCGGCCCCGGGCCAGTTATGCGCAGACTCCGGGCAAGACACTAGAGCCATAATGACGGTTGTGTGTTTGGCAAACTCCATGTCTCTAAAAGACTTAAAAGGGACTGGGCCTGTCTAAGGGCTGAATTCATGCTGCCTGATCATATTGTACCAACCCAATCCCTTGTGCTTAACATTCCCCTTCATCTCGAACAATGGATCAACCTACGGAAGATGACTGGAAGAACGCGCTCACTGGCAGCTCATGCGACAAAATTGCCAGTCAGCTCTTCTTGTTAGCTAAGAACCTTCCTCCTCTGGTCGAATGGTCCACGGTGGACGGTTCCTTTGGTCCAGATAAGGGTCTTGAACCACAACTTCATGATCTACAAAACGCTTTCTTTGGGATAGACGTGGCACATCACTGGGAGCTTCTTGAGGTTCGTGCCTTTCTCTAGTTGTTGTGCCCTACTAAATACAATGAAGTCTATCCAAAGCCTGCATCCATTGATCAGCGAAGCGATTACCACGGCAGTTCTCGGGACTGAGCTAGATATCCACTTTGTCAGCGACTGCTTCAACGAGCTCCTGCGTCAGCGTCTTCGATTGTATGATGAATGCCGGGACATGGTGGTAAAAAAGTTTGAGCTGTGGGCGTCAATGACATGGTTACCAGACTATCCTATCCACACCAACTTTTACAGCAGAATTGTCTTTGGATGTATTGAAAAACACATATATAACGAAAATCAGCAGTTGTTCGGGGTAGCGCCTATGTCTTACCTGATATACAACTGGACTTTGTTGCGGAATACAAGTTTCTATGCATGCAAGAACAATTACTATAAAAGGCTGGTTACGCTTATGGTATGGACTCTTTCTATACCTGTATAATTACTGGGCTAAAACTTACTAGGACATTCTTCCTGATGATGTCTACTTGCTAAGTGCATTGGTGCAGGGTATTGGAGCTTCTGGGCTCCCAATACCAGTCCGGGAACATCGGTTCTGGAATGTTCAACTATTCCTAGAACGCGATGCCTGTATGCTGCATCCCCTGAACTCTAACCGTCATGCATTGGAATTCATTAGTATCAGTCGAACCAATGTCGTGTCCGCCAGTTGGCAGACGCCGAATATCTCAAGTTTCGTTTCTTCTGCTTTATTGCCAGGACACGCTTCGCGTGGGCTTGATACTCTTACTCCACAGATCACTTCTCCGCATACTCCTCCTACCAGTCCTGCTGGAAATGAAACTGCTGAAGTCTAATCATACGTCTCCCATTTCACAGGGTTCCGATATTTGGTCTTCTGTATTTCAAGTCTCTTCTCTTTCTAATCATGTTATTTAGTGGCTAGTTCTTATATTTCACTTTAAGTCAGCCTCAAAGTCGTCCGCCCATTGCTGCGGGAGGAAATTATCCATGTTTTGTCGGGGTACGGAAGGGACTTCGATATATTGGTTAAGATTGCATTTACATGTTAGCCACGGGCCGTTGGGGCGATTGGATAGGTTTCTTGCTCAAAAGAGAACGAATATTGGGTTGAAGCAACAGATCTAAGTAACGATTGTGTTTTGATGTATACAGGCTGTCACGACTAGTTAATTAGCAGCTAAGTTTGACTACTAGTCAATACATGGCAGAGTCTACAGTACTCGGACCTCGTTCCCATGTTCCTCTTAACCAACACCTGTCAAACAACCTACCGCTGCCCGAATTCTTTCCCGATATCGTTGGTCCGTTATTTAGCACGCAGAGCATCCTGGATCCAACGCAAGGATTCTCGTGCTACTCAAGGGAGATACATTGCAGCTAGTGATCCTTTCAAACCCCTGGAAGATAAGCAAGTAACTGCACCCGAGCGCCAGCTGCAGAGTTCCGTCACCGACACGTTGGGCAAGCATGGTGAATGGGTGTTCTATTTCTAGCAGGTCTACTATCACACTGCCAAATCCCGGTCCACGAAGTTGAAGTTTCTGCCAGATGACTAGTTATGGAGTTAGCTAGTATATAGTTCTACGTTTTCCTTCTCTTCTCGCCTTATTGTTTCGATTTTTCTGTCTATAACGGTTCCATCACCGATTCCATTTCAGATCAAAATGGGTTTCCCGTGCACGGAATGCACACGAGAGCTAGACACCAAAAGTACGTGGGAAGACCATGTCAAGACCCACACGTTTGAGGCCGCGTTTATCTGCCCCGAGTGTTCCGACTGTATTCCCAAGGAGGCGAAATCCTTTGCCCGCTTGCATTATACTCTGCGGCATAAGAAAACTCAAAAAGCTGCAGACCAAGTTGCCGAAGGCAAGGGGAATTATGTCCTGCCTTGGATTGGGAACATCTGGTGCAAACCCTGCAACCGAATCGTGTGTGTAGGTGGCAATGCCAGTCGTGGCGGCATATCACCCGAAGCGTTAGCACATCATGCATCCCATCTTCCCGAATGATGGCGACGACTCTATTTCAAGAATCGACCCTCGAGATCATGTACGTAAATCGCGCACCATTCTGGCAAGCTTATTGACTGAGACGAGAAGTAAACGTTAGCGACTTAGGCATGACGACAATTCCGATTAGTTTGCATGCCGACTTCCACCTTTTGGGCAACATTTGTCCCACTTGTTGTATTATCTTGTTATTGCTTCTAGTTGAATGTTAAGGGGCTGACTGTCTGGTCATGAAGAGCAACCTTGGGCTGGTGTACTTAATAGCCTGCCGCAGATTTTAGTCACTCCTTGTTTACTTGATTCCCTTTCCGCCATACAAAAGTTTCTTGTGGTACTGTAAATTGGCCTGTAAGTTGGTGCATAGGTTGCCAAGGACTTGCCCAATCATTCTGGGCGCCAAGCCCTAGCTTAAATTAGACAACGGATTCCTACATACCTCTCCTGTTCTTTACTATCTTTTGGCCTCCTTATGTCCCTTCTGATGCTTCTTTGACCAGGGCCAGTATTATAAGGTTTGTCTTCACTGGGCGACATTCTGTTAAAGTTGCTTCTTGCGTTTGCAGAGGCTTTTGGGGTGGTTGATGGCGTGCAAGAGCCTCAGGCTATGACGGAACCAAGTACTTGAAAAACTACAGAACAGCTTGCCTCTACAGAGAACCACGACCTAGCGAGAGAATCAATTCCCAGGGAAACTACAGGACAGTTTGTCTCTCCAGAAAATCGGGATTCAGTGAGCACCAACCTCAACCTTCAAGGGCTACCTGAACCATTCTCCCAATCAAAACAAGCCAAAACGGAGAACGAAGCTGCCCCGCGTCAATTGAGTCGCAGTATGCAGCGGTTACGCCGTCTAGAGGCATGCGGACGGATTGCTGGATAGTACATTCACCCGTGCCCGTGTTAGTTTATTCTGCTGTCGATGTGATGAAGAAGTGGGAGTAACGCTCCTGTCGCGCTCGTTGATGGTACAGATCACTAGGACCTCCTGTTTATTGGGACAGTCGGGTTGGCAAATGGCAATGAAACATCTCAGTGCCGAACTTAAGTCCTTGTAAAGCAGACGTGAGGCTGTTGATGTATGTATTCCAATTTATATAAAGGTCCGCAGCTTGCCCCCGAGATGATACCCAGGAACAAGTTTTCGCTCAACCAATATGGGTATTCTCACTGCGATTCTCAGCCCCTTCCAAGCTTGCTTCTTCCCCCTTCGCAAGGCAAAGACCACCAATGATATAACCTCTTTTAAAACACCACAAGATATAAAGGCCGACGAACTTGCCAAATGTATAAATTTTGTTGAGAGACCGAAAGTTAGCATGCTGGAGGCGGATTGCGCCTACGGCATCTCCTTTATTTCCTGTTTCAACGGCATCTGTTTCGCGAAAAAGGATGAGCCAGAATTTTCTTTTACAATTCACTGCCAAAGATCCACTACGCGCACTACAATTTCCTGTCCTATTATTACTAGCGTCCTCAGGCCTTCATCCGTACAGTTGCGACACATTAACACCCTGCTTGACCTTGCACGCATCCACATAGACAACAACACAGTTGAATATCTATGTGCGCGTTTCTCATTTAAGGAGCAGGACATACTCTCTGCCGTGCCTTCTCGAGAAGATTGGCTATGAGCGGCGCGACTATTGAAGGCAAAAGACGTGAACAGATTGTCTAGCGCAACGGGCAAATTAAAATGATGGCAGGAAGTCAGGAAGCTATTACATTGCACCTTTGCCATTCAAGCGTGTAAAAGACCTATTCTAATTTGTTCTTTCTTTTTTTTGCGCTATCCTACGCGACATTCTACTAGTCTGTAGTTTTTGGAAATAAATTCTTTAGCAGTTATTAGCCCACAGTCCGCTAAGCCCTTTAAAACGCATGCCTTCTGCTCCACAAAGGCTTCCAGCTCTTCTTGAGCAATGTCATGCTTTTCCATAACTTCCTGTTTAGTAGCAAACCGTTCTCGCAACTGTTCAAAAGAAAAACCTGAATCATTATTCAATGCAGCGGAAAGCGACATATGCAGCCTGCTCAGCTCTCCCTGTCCTGCTAGCTTGCTTTCCTCTAAAGTACCGAGCCGGTGCGGGTCGCTGCTTTGCCACCCATCCTGACAGGGTTCAGGTACAATTACTGCAGCACGAATTAGCTTTAGATGTTTAAGAGGCTTTGGTCATGACCCCTGTTGTTTATCTCGCGACCTAAGTCTTCAAGCCTTTTAAAAGGGACAAGATTCTCTTAAAATTGATTTTATGCTGCATCGTCCTCTTGCTCGGGCATAGCATACCTCAGGCCCTTGTGCCCCAACACTGTTCTTGCCTCCCCTTTGCCTTAAAACAATGGACCAAATTTCAAAACTTGACTGGCAGGAAGCTTTTGCTGGCGGTTCTAGTCGGGATGTTGCTAATAAGCTATTCCACCTAGCTAATAGACTTGGTTTTTGTTCTCAGGCCAATTGGTCCCCAGCAGATTGTTCCTTTTGTCCTAATAAGGGGCTTCAACAACACCTTCATGAGCTACAGGAATCTTTCTTGGAATTACAGGTGGCACGACGCTGGGAGCTTCTTAAGGTTTGTTTACCTTTATAATTACTGTGTCCTGCTAATATATGGAAGTATATACAATGCCTGCATCCCTTGGTTAGTAAAGCAGTCACTAGTGCAACTCTAGGGACTAAACCAGATATCCACTTTATTAGCGACTGCTTTAACAAGACTCTGTGCCAGCCTCTTTAACTACATGATAAAATCTGGGATCTTACTGTAAAGAAGTATAAGTTTTAGGTGTTAATAAAATGGATACCAATACTATATCCTATTTATACAAACCTTTACAGCAGAATTATGTTTAGATGTACCAGGGAACATATTTACAATAAAACCAAGCAGTTGTTTAATACAGTGCCCTTATCTTACCTGGTATATAATTGGGTTTTGTTGCGAAATGCATGTTCCCACGCGTGCCAGACTGGCTACTATTAAAGGATTACCAAGCTTATGGTATTGATTGCAAGGGACAAAAGGGGCCACCCCACTAAAAGCTACTGGTGTTAGCACGTACGACTTCATTAATCGCAGACTCAGTCATTGGCTTCCCCTACCCCTTGACCATGCAGGCACTCCCATAGCCCCGGCAGTTGAAGCTGCTGCCATTGACCCACAACACAAGGATATAGGAGGTTAGCGGACTCTGCTTGGCTGTCAAACAAAGGAAAGGCGCCATCTACCTCGCGCTGGTGTTGCACGAACTTGTTCTTTCACAAGATAAATTAGCGGTTCCTCTTTTATATGTCTCGTAATAATCGCTACTCCTGTTATTGCAGCTTTTCTCTTATCTATCTTTTTACAATCCTACAACTAAGCAAACCCATCCCATCCTCCTATCTCCTGTTAACATGGATATCTCACAACTATTAAACCCCATGAATGGAGAGAAAGAGAATTCCAAAAACACCACTAAGCCTCCTCCGCCAGTTCCTGCACAACCACTGTCATCCTACCCAATCGCAGCTGCACCATCAGCTGCACTGCCTACCCAATCATCGAGGTCTTCGGCAGGATCACCGGCAAAGAGGTCAATTTTTACGCCAGAGGAGGATACCTTGCTTATTTATCTGCGAGGCGGTGGCATGAAGTGGAAGGATATTAGCAAGCAACTACCGGGACGAAGTGAAACTGGCTGCCGCCTCCGTTATCAAAACTTCCTGGAGCGCCAAAGCACATGGGATGAGAATAGTAAAAATAGACTCGCACACCTTTATGAAAGGTATTTTCTGCCTTTTGTCTAAAAGAAAGGTCTTACCTTTACTAACATAAAATAGATTTAAAGCTCAAATGTGGTCCAAAGTGGCAGGTGAATTGGGAGTTCCATGGCGGGCTGTAGAGGCCATGCATTGGCAGTTAGGGAAGAAAGAAATGGCGCGTCGAGCTGGTGTGGTCCCGTTCTCTAAAAGAAATGGCTAAGCATCCCGATTGATCCAGTTTTAAGGAACTTACTGCTGGTTTTCCTACTGCTGGCATCCCAGCATACCCCATTCCGCCTCCGCTGCTACCTTAATTATAACAGATACTGGCGAGTGATTTGCGCGAGGAATGTACAAATAATTTTCCTCTTAAAAGGGGTGGTCCTTTAAATTAAAGCATGTACAGGATTTAGAGATACTTATAAACAAATTAAATTAAGTAACGTGCGAGTCTCTGCGCCTTGTATGGTACTTCGGGCATGTTGTAGGTAACAGTGAGATACAAGTTTAATGAAAGCTATGATGTAGCTGGAGAGTGTCACAGGTCCCAAAGATTCTCGAGGGATTTGTTGGCGACATCACGGCTGATCAAGACAGTGCAGGGCGTGGAGCAGTTGTGCCATCCAGATATTGGTATATTTCCAGAGCGGGAGGTATAATCTCTTGCGTTATGCGGGTCTGATGGGGCTTAAATGCGGGAAGAGAGCAGTGTCAAAAGACGAAACTCGTGAAAAGGTGCATCCCCGGCGAGACCTAGTACAGTTTCCGCAGCGCCCATTGCTGCCTGGGCCGGAGCATCGAATCTATTCCTTTTATCAGCCAGTAATTCATAACAAATAATTCTTGGATGCTACCTTCCGTTTCCGACAAGACTGACAAGCTACCGGACACCTACGCCTTGAAAGAGTTTGAGGAGAAGTTGATGCTTCCAATGCAGAAGGAATCCCTGGGCTATGTACTTGCAAATGGCCAGCCTGTTGAGGAGGAAGAGATTCATAGAGACCTGGCATAGGGAGAACTGGGTTGACAGCCATGTTTAACGGTAGGAAATTCTGCGTTGACGGGAACGGAGTACGGTGGCCAGGGTTATGGAAGACTGTTGGATACTGGAAAGTCGTGGATCGATAGTAGTTAGCGAAGACAGAGCGCGTCTATCATTAAGCGACAGAAATAGTATGGACGAGTAAACATACAGTATGTAGAGTGCTCTCACCAAAAACCGCGCTGTCCCATGAAGTCCCCTTTGTTGTTTCATTTAGATTGTTGTAGAGCACCAGGTTTGATCCTTGACCATCCCCAGTTTGTTGCGAGAAAGGATTTTGTTTATGTTTGGGGAAGTTGCTGGTAATGGTACTAGTGGGCGTGTCTAGGCCGGGAAATGTCAGCAATAAAGGGTAGGTCAACTTGGTTTCCTAATTACCATCTTTGCTGGATTCGAGTACGACATTATAGTTCTTTCTAATTCCCCAATACCGCAGACGTCTCCTAATTGAACTCTCACTAATGTTTATAAGCACAAGGGAGTCGATCCAGTTTCATTAAGATGCTTACCTTGGTATAAATTCAGGCGATGAGATGTGTGGTATGATTTCCTTTATAGTGAGTCCGTCCTCCAAATAAAGCTTTATAATGACATCTTTCTTCTCCATTAAAGTGTCCATCAGGAATGGCGAAAAATGGTTAAAGTGATAGGCAACGATGTAAAAGTCAAGTTTGTACTATGGACAGTGGAAATAATAAGAGGAGTCGGGATACTTAAATACTACTACTAGTGCGCTAATCTTGGCTTGGAAGGAAATGTCAAAGCCGCCTGAAGTCCACTCCCTTCGCAGCTCGTCCTTAGGGATAAACAATGAATAATCCATGTTATAGCCCGACAGGACCCCACACGGGCCTCCAGGTAGTGTTTAGTACCGTGCTACATAAGCGGCAGATTTCTTTAGCTTCTCGGGGTCACGAATAAAGAAACTTGTCGATCTTCGCGGCGTACGTAATATTTGGTACATTACCACTGAAATAAAAAGGTCTGATTCATTCAATCTAGCACCAATACTGTACTAAATACAGGAGAAATAGGGGTAGTGTAATTAACTGAAATAGGAAATAGAAATGATACAAGGAATGACCGAGCAGGCGCTGTGGAAGGAAGATAAGCAACCCTGGGCTCAACATTCAGGTGCGCGGTCAAGTACAAAGCTGTCGCTTTCACTGGTTGGCATCCTCTCAACAAAACTCGAACCAGACCTGCAAAGGAAGTTGAGATTGGCAGTAGATGGGGCGTTCTCTCCATCGTGGATCTGTGGCGGTCCTGCTCACATACCCCAGATCTGATCTGTAGACGGCTAGCGCTGAAGGGCTCGGGTCAAAACAACGAACCAACGGCGTGCTCGGAGGGTTGACTCGGCGATTATCATGTTAAGGCAGACTCTCGTGCATGACCGAATGTGTTATGCGACACGATCGCCACCGCCTGGTGAATGCAAGCTACCTAAGAGACATGTCTGGTGAAGCCTATTTCTTGGCAAGTTCAGCTTTGCCTTTAATTATGCGTCGGTGCACTATCTTCACGAGACCAGGTAAAGACATGAGTAAACTAGATAGAGGAGCTTTAACTAAATGCTGATAGATTCCGGGCTGTTGCCAGAATCCAAGTACTTTAACCAATGGCGTAAGCCAGCAATCCAGTATAAAGTTCCATCCGAACCAGCGTAGTTTTGAAGATCTTGAAGTTGCTTATAAGACTGACGTTCAAGCTCACGGAGTCCTTGTTTTTGTAGGACATCACACTGCGAACGGAGTATTATGCATGTCGTGTGCCCACCGGCCAAGTTGAATAACCTTAGATTCTCCATAGCCTCTGTCCAATAACTAAACGCGATGTCAAATCGATTTCGGGCATGCGATAGTTTAGCTTGGATAATTGATAGGCGTAGCCGTTCCATCTTTCTTAGTTTTAGAGGCGGCCGTAATAAATGACAGAGGCTATCTGCTTCCTCAAATCTTGCTTGCGCGAAAAGGGCCTCAGCTAGCACAACCAACAGAGCCTGTTTTGAATATTGGTGTTTCATCTCAGCGCGGAGACAGACCTCGGCTTTTGTAGGATTCTCCAGCTCAAGATATGTTTCAGCAAGATTACAGGCCAACTCACATGTGTCTTCGCGGAAAATAAGGTTTTCAGTAACTTCTGCAGTTCTTCTTGCCATCTTAAGAAATGATAATGATCTCGAGAAATCGCCTTTGTAGCGGAAAATCTTGCCGAAAATAAGATTCTGACGGAAAAGGACAATATATTCCATTGCAGAGGGTTGCTGAACAGGCCGCCATTTTTCTAAAAAATCAACTGCCTTGCTAAGCTCATCCCGTTGAATGCAATCCAGGGCGCCTTGAATCAGGACGTGCCCTAGTGCAGCATGTAGCCTGATATTAGAATGACCGGAAACCACATCTGGTAGATGTGGGAAAGCAAAGCCCATATTGCCTGAGAGTCGATGGAGAACACATTGTCTCTGCACAAGGCAAGAGTGTATATAACCATCATCAATGCCAATGGCAAGTTCTTCCGCCTGACTGATCGCGAATTGCTTCCACTCCATATTTAAGAACCTGGAAGATTCAATCAAGCTAAGACCCATATCAGTCCTAACCATTGGAGCTATGTCCTTGAGGCTACAGTGCCGCCGTGCTTCTTCAAACGTGTGTTGAATATGAGATATAGCCAGCGCTGTATCAAGCCACCTGTAAGAACAAGTTAGTGTTTTGAAGTAAATAGAGTTTAAAAGGATTACATTTGATCCAGATTCTTCCATGGGATTGATCGATACGCCAGAGTCAAGGCCTGCATACCCCAGAATGATTGAAGACTTTTTGAAAAACTGCTTTGTATGCTGTCTCTTATTGCTTTATTTAGCTTGAAGGTTGAATGGGATGTCCATACAATAGCCGAGATTGAGTAAAGCTCGGCAAGAATGTTCATCAGATTTTGGGAGTTGCATATGTGGATTGTATCCTGGAGGATGCCAACATCGCCTGGGTATGTTTCAACAATCTCGCCAAGCTTGCTCCAGCGCTTCCGAGGGGAAGCTCCGCCAGAAAGGATATCTATCGAGACTTCACAATTCGCAAAGAAAGACAGAAGTATCATAAGGTATGCGGCATTGGTTGCGCCAGTAGCTTTTAGCTTAGGAAATGCCTCAAAAGCTGTGGTTATGGCCTGTTGAATTTCGCTGTGACCTGAAGTCCCCTGATAGACCTTGGGTTCTGGTGAAGGTACGAAGGTCAAATGCGCTACGGAGATATAAGCATGTGACGGTTCAAAAATAATTAAGATCCTACCTTTGATTTCTGATAATATTTTGTTAATTACATCACTATAAGATTTCGCTTTGTGTAGTATATCAAACGTGAGCTGGTCAAGGGCAGTCTGCCAACCAGCCTCACGTTCCCAGCTAAACGACTAATCAGCATAGAACTGTTATATTTAGCCAAAACTCACATGGGTCCCTTAAGCACATGCAGAATTCCGGTAAGTGGACAGCCAGATTTCTCTGAGACCCAGGACACAATATCTTTCCACCGTCTTCCGATCCGAAGAGCCTGGTATATATCCTGTGCTGGAGATTCAATACAACCCAGTGCGCCTTGTAATTGGAGTGTGATATGGTTAATAGATGTTCCCTTTGGATGCAAGTCGGCCAGCGCGTAGCAAACAAGTCGCTTCAATTTTTGCGTGTCCACCAAGTTGGTCCGGGTGATGGACAGAAACACCATTTCGGCACTTATTACCTTATTGATTGCCGCTAGACTAGGGTCAGAATTATCAGGTTTGTCTTTTCCACCACTGGGCGACATTTTTGCTGAAGTTGCTTGTTCCGTTTGCAGAGGCTTTGGGGGTGGTTGATGGTGTAGCGTAAACGCCGAGAAGCTTGCTAACCTAAATGAGACAAGTTTTGTACGCGTGCAAGAGCCGGCCCAATCGAGCTTAGCGTGACTTGCAGTACCTGTGTCCTCGTACTATGGCATAACCAATATAAGGTTGCAGACTCCTCATGGTCCGGATAGAAAAGATATAATTCTCTGGCATGATATACTTTGCTATAATCATGACAAACCCGCATTATTTTCAAGCCATGCCATTGAACGAAAAAGAGTGTCTTCCGGAAGCAGATATTAATCATGGGTTTTTGATCGAGTCAGTAATGATCACACAAACTTGGAAGATCCATATTCCTGAACTCGAAGGTCAAGAGCGTCTCAATGGTACAAAAGAAGGGCTAAAGGCAATGGTACACGTCGCAAATGATAAGCTGGAACGTCCAAGCCAACAAGAGTTCAATAAGTTTGATCTCTCTCTGCCAAAAGAACTAGAACCGTTGTTGAGCAGCGTTGCTGTTGTCCGGGCAATCCGCAAGTGGCACCGGATTGGCAGCGTCTGGTTAGTGCAGTAAGTGGGCCCCAACCTCCACACTCCATGGGCCCATAATAATTCAGGATGATGTAGTTGTGAAGGAAAACCGATATATCTGTTAGTCTTTCTCTTCGATGTGATAAGACATGGCTGATATGCCAATAAGGCTTGCTCTTTATGCCGCCCTGGACGTCAAAACAGGAGAAATGAGGACTATGTCATCTCAGTGGTGGGATTCGATGCGAGATATCGCCCGAGGAGTACTTGAACTAGACGGCAACCATGTCTTGAACAATTACCAAAAATCCTTGCAGCATCTCCAGCAAGTGTGCATTCGAGAATTAGAAGAAGCAAAGAAGCAGGACAATGAGAAAGGTAAACAGGAGTCGATTATGTAATTCAATTATTGCCTCCCAGTTGGAGCGCAGAACATTGCAATGCTATATCGTTGTGATTCACCGCAATCACTATCATATTCCAAGCCAGGACCACGGACTCTATGGACGCAAGCTCGAGCTCGATCGCTCCCAAGCAAGTTCTGAAATCTGTTGCCTGCCATGAGGATCACATCGCGTACAGCAGGAACTGGTATGAAGGACGCCTCTAGCCCTACCCCTTCACTATCTTGTTTCTCAGTTGTTTGGAGGTCAGCAATCTCCAAACCATCATTCATATTATAACAGCGGAATAAAATGGTCAATGTCCCGCTATCCTTATGTGGAGGGCTGAAATAAGTGCCGTCATGAACTGTTCGAGAATCATAATAGTGAACCCCTAAAGTAGTAGATTCGAGAAACGCAGTTCCTGTTAATGGAGCGCTCGAGTCTAGTATCTGAGGTATGACCCTCAATAAGCGCAGTCTTAAAGGCGTCCATATCTATGAAGAAGGTGGTTCAGTACAGCACATACAACAATGGAAAAGAACAAAACACAATGGAAGAAAAGGTCTATTTTTTTTCCAGAAAAATCAATGCTTACATCATGTAGGGCTTTGACTGAACGATAGAGTTCTGGCGTGACATCCTCAGTTGCAGCGCCATCACGAAAGAAATAGATGCTTTCCTTAGGAAAAATAGTCTTGCCTCGGACGCTTTCTGAAGCAAATGGAGAGTATCCTGGAATTTTCTTCTTTACATCAATTGTTTGGCCGAAGAACTTCGAAGCCTACCAAGAGCGGTTAGTGGCAAGCCGTTGCACTGGGAGAGAGTATGGTTCACATTCTGGAATACAGTGCCAGGATGATACTGGATATCTTCTGGAAGCTCCAGGCGAATAGCTCCATACTGACGAAAGGCAGATCTTATTTCAGCAATAAGAGCCCCGGACGGAGAAGTTTTCAGGTTACGAAGGTGTAGCAGAGGTAACATATTCGCAGGCATCCTGCTAGAAGTTGATGGATGGTTGCAGCAAACAGCAAGTGTCCCGCTTCCCCTAACAGAACATAAATGCGCTCTGGTACCGCCTGCCGTTGAAACACTAGCGCCTTCAGGGCACCTCTCGCAAAACCGGTCTCGAGATGATGGCGTACTGTGTCATGTGAATCGCCCGGAAAATAGCTCTGCCGGGAGCCCACGATGTCACGTGCGGGGTGTTCGATGTCGAGTACCTGGGTACTTGAAACCTGCTAACACCAAACTCGAGAAGCCTTTCCTTGCCTCACCATTGTCGGAGTCTGAAGAACAATTCCGTCGCACCTGCGTCATTAAACGAAAAGCGTGCTCTGAATAAATGGGCCAAAATCTAGTGGATTGATGACTAAGCGAGGTGGAACCCCCAGGGGCAGGCGGTACCGGGCGGCAGTATGCTCCGACAGTCAGTTGGACTGGAAAGGCGGCGGTGGTGGACTGTGCCTGTGCCAGTCGGCTGGGTCTGCAATCCTACTGTAGTGTTGATTACAGTTGGAATGATACAGCGCCTTCTCGCTTTTCTTAGCGTTTAATATTCGGGTAGAATTAAGATGGATTACTCCGTACACTGTTATAACTCCTCTCAACGCTTTCAGTCAATAAGACAATCAGCCATCCGACTGTTGCATTCATGACAGTGAGGGACTTGACTTTGTATCCTGGGCCGGCTTTCCGTTAATTGCTTTTTCAAATTTGACAACCCCGTCAGCCAAGAAGCAGATTTCACCGCGCTCGATTAGTCGAGTAATGGTGCCGTCCTCTTCACGTAATGTACATATATTTGTGTTCTCACGATCGATACACGCATAGTCGCCGTTGTAAGTCATGTACATGTCGCTGTCAAATATGAAAAATGCGGAAGAGATTCTCTTCCATTCATTTAATGGAACACGCTGACCGTTCAGTTGCGCACAGCGTTTCATCCCTGGGGGCATAGCTAGGGGATTCTCTGGATCGGTCGGTAGGAAATTCAAAAAATCCTCTGGATCCATAGCTCGGTCCCTGAAGAATTTCGCACATTCGTACGCACGCTGATCCTCTGGAACGGTCTGTAGGGTAGTTAAAAGACCCATAGCTTGGGAATCCCTAAAGAATTCCGGATATTCGTACGCACGCTGATCCTCTGGAACGATCGGTAGGGTAGTTAAAAAATCCATAGCTCGGGACTTTCTAAAGAATTCCGCACATTTGTACGCACGCTGAACCTCTGCGTCCGTAGCGCGTGGTGCGAGTGAAGTCCGAGATTCGTAGCGGCATTCGATTTCGTGCTCGTTCAATAGCGCTTGAATTTCCATATTCATAGTACTAGGGGTTCGAGAGTTCGTAGAGGCAGGATTCTTTCTAAAGCGCTGAAATAGTAGGTACTCTTAATGGTTAGATGGTGATTTTATAACTGGCAAGTAACTACTCACCTCAAGGATTGCCAATGGCAATGAGACCTCCGGCAAAATTGCGTCCTATCAAGCATCAAATCAGGGAAGGCAGGGCGAATTGGGAAGAATACGTGGTACCCTGCGCGTGACTTTATTAACGCCGCGTCCCTGGTCTCGGAATACCACAGCAGACATCCAAAGCGAGCGGGCCCGCCGAAACGACTTGCCAGGTGGCTCGAGGCAGCAGAGAAGGACGAGTTCTTGCAGTCGACCAATGATGATGACCTGCCTGCAATTCGCGAATGAGGACATCCGCAACCTATACGGGGGGGTTATCACGACTGCCTGCAAATCATGATCCCGAGCGTGACAAAGAGGTCAGGTGGATTTCAAGTACCTGGGTACTTGAAATCTGAGACCTTCCGGGCACCGTGCCCGGGATGAGGATCACGGGATACTGCCTGTTCCGACCGCCTATCCAACTCGGTTAGCCTCGCTCCGCGAGGGTCCATCCGCGTGTTTGCTTACGAGCCTCTTTGAATGCCTTCATGCTTTGAATTCCGTACATAGAGTACCAGATAGATCAATTCAAGTCTTCTGATAGGCTCGCCGTCTTAATTCAAAAAGGTACTATTTCTATCAGGGACTAGCTTTGGGAACGGGTCTTGGTGTATGTTCCCCAGGTGGGCTGTAGTCACTTACGGCCGGTCGAAGGCAGGCAAATCAGGCAATATCGGGCAAATGCGGGCAAGAATGGGCAAGGACCAGGCAAAAAGGGCTAACAAGGCGAGTCAAGTAATATTATCGCAAAGCTTCTAAACAGCCTCTTCCATACGTAAACGTTTGACATTACCTGGCTGTGTCTGGTTTAGTTGTCTCTTCCCCATTCCTTGCAATTGCAGAGTTGGCTGACATTTGTGAAAGTCAATGATCAACGCCCTCCCAAGCTCTTGGTTCCAGAGGATATTGTCACTCCTCAGATCTTTGTGGATGACTCCTAGAGCCATGATTTCCTTGGTTGATTTCCTTACCTCCCGGGCAAGCCACGGCGCCGGCTCCATCACCGCTATACTGGTGCCTCCCCAACCCATAAGGAGCATGTGCCGGATTTCTCCAAAACCATGGAGAAAGTAAACCTTTGCTAAGTTTACTGCGCCGAGAAATACAGGCACAGCAGACCCTTGAGCTTTTTTAAGGGTTTGGTATACCTGTGCCTCGCGTGAAACCTCCCTCCATAATCCTGATGTGGTTCCCTTCCCGACAATTGTGTACCCATGGATAGCGCAGGTTAACTTGAACAAGGCACCATATCCTCCACGCCTTTCAAGGGGTGTGCAATGGTCAATATTCTCATCCAACTGTACTTTAAGCGAATACACCAAATCACTTGAGGTAGTTGGATGTCGTGGAGCATTGTGGCTCTGGCGATGAAAAGCCACATTGGGGCAACGGTCATCTAGGACACCCCCGGTGTGCAGTCCAAGTACGCATTGTTGTGTGCAGAATGGCGCTTCACGATATCTGGACTGGGTCCCCTGCGCTTCCGATGGTGCACAGCCAGCTTGGGACCTTGTGATTGCTCGGCGGCCTTCTGTTGGCGAGTCTGGAGATGACGGCGGTTCGTAGGCTGAACCAGACTCCGGGCTTGTGTAGTCTAGTACTGTACTGCTGGAGTGTAGGAGTGTCTGTTGCAGGTCTATGTGAGGTATCTGGGAACGGGTATGATCAAAGGTGGTCTTCCAAAAAGGAAGCCTTTGTCGAGCCAAATTTGTCCATTCCTGGCCACGCGGGTTGGAGCGAAATGCCATCAAACACAGACATAGTATTCATGAAGTGGCGAGAGTTACTATCATCCTCGGGACTGATTTCGGGGCCTAATTCACTATTAGGGTCACAAAAAAAGTAAAACAGCATGCCGGGATCCTCCTGCGGCACACGAAGGAGGACCCGGGCAATTCCGTTTGTCACGTAGGAATATTCCAGACCCTCCTGGATCATCACATGGTACTCTTGAACGATAGCAGAGCAGACAAGTCGTTCGGCATTGTACCGTAACTTTGCTTCCTGGTTTGTTGGTATTTTGTTTGATCCAACCATTTCCCTCCATAAGTCCATTGGCCTAAGCCCCATCCGCAAAATTGCAACAGGAAGTTTGTGTGGTGGCTTATATTCAACAGTCGTGAGGAGATTGGTGGCATTGCCACCCACACGGTGAATTCCATCTCCAAATTGAAACTCGTCACGGGCAGCGGGTATTTTGCACAGCTCGGCGACAATATCCCGGACATGATCATCCACTGCATAATGTTCGTACCTTTCAAGGTCTTGCTCACTGCTGATGGTTCCACCACACCTTTGATCCGGTCAAACAGGCTCGCGAGTGGTGACCCACCGAGCCCAAGGGCTGTAACTTACGTCCGTTTTACATGTCACTTACCAAAAGTACCGATGGCCAAGCCGCCCGAAGGGAGCTTTGAGCGTTTCACAGCCTCTTTACCAAAGATACCGGTATCTAGGCTGTCTCAAATTGGTTTTGAACGTTTTACGACCTGCTTACCATTTTTACCGGTATCCACGCTGCTTCAGGAGTGCTTCGAATGTTTTACAACCTCTTTACCATGTTCGGTAATCGGAGGTCCGAGGTTAAAACGCGGAGTATTAATGATGCCCGTCCCTTGGGCTGCGTGCGTCTGCAGTGGGCTCTATGCACGGAGGATCGGGGGTAATCTGTACCTCGAGCAACGTCGATACTCAAACTTGGTGTTTAAAACCTCATTACTCCTCCAAACCTAGACATCAACCTTCACTTGTCCTTCCTCTTCCTGCTCATTGATCTTTGCCCTTCAAATGGCTAAATTAAACATAATCCGACACCGGGTGTCCAATAAACCACATGCACGAAGTCAGCAGCATCGTCGACGGAGGGATACATTGTTTAGAAAGGCCTTTGAATTTAGCCGGGAATGCGATTCTGATGCTCTGGTAGTTGTTCGCTCAAGGAAAACAGGCCAGATCTATCTATTCAACTCAAACGACCTCTGGTTTCCAACACCACTTACACTTGTATGTTCTGAGCCCTTGCTACCGATCTTAATATCTCTAACTTCTTAGGAATCTACCTATCCAATACCGCAACGCATAACTGTGCAAGATATGGCAACAAAATATGAACAAAAGGAAATGTGAAACATATACACCTCAAATCATTCACTCAAGTGTCCAGTTGTGCGAGTGCTTTTCCCAGTAACCTTCCACCCCCCGCAATGATCTGCGTGGATATTTATCGCAGAACATGCGCACCGCCGTCCTTTTCGAGTGACCATCGAGATAAAGCTTTTTTAAATAATCCACCTCCTCCTGAAGCCAGAACATCTTCCTTTTGGTTGGTGGGGGCCGTAGGCTACGTGGAACTTTTGACAAAGGGACTCGCCTCGTAGGAACACGAGTCATTGCATCAAGAGACAACGCAACAGGAACCATAGCATCAGAAAACGTAACATCAGAAGTCCTAGCATCGGAAGTCATAGCATCAGGAGTCGTAGCAGGAGTCGTAGCATGACCCATAGCAGCTGGTACAATATTATACACGGCCATAAGATTTAACCAAGCGATGAATTGTAGACGTTCTGTGACTGTGGAGTTCTCATATACAGCACGTATGCGGCACCTATAACTCTTCTCAACATTGAGGAGTGTTTCAACGGCCGCGTTCAGATGCTTCCGCCTGGATAGGTTCTCGCTTGGTGCGGATGGCGGGTCGTGACTGTCAAGGTGTAAGTTCCTGCGCACTCCACTGCATACTGAATCATCGGATCCGCTGGCGTTGGGAGGGCGTGAGTCTTCGATATCTGCACTGGGACTATCATCCTGGTCCATAGAGACTATGCTAGGCTCGTATGAACTCCCGTCGGAGCTGTACGTTGACTCGTCACTTTCGGAAGAGTACCCCTGCAAATTAGTTAGTATAATTTTGAGGACACTACAAATGCAAACCTACATCTTGTAAACCATCCTCTGCCGAATGCGTTGTGGCAGGCAAAGGTCTATCTCGCAAACTGTATTGCTCTGCCTCTGAGTTTTGTTTGGCGTTCAAGGGATCTTCTGCGTCCATGCTAGCTTCTTGGGACTCTGCATGATCGTTAACATCCCGTGTATAGTTGTTGGTTCGTTGGGACTTGCTGGCCTGTTCAGATCCCTTAACCTCCCTCGTATAATTGTCGACTGGTTGAGACTCTCTGGCTTGCTCACAGTCCATATCTTTGTTGTTTTGCGGTTCTTGAGACTTTGTAGGACAATTGGCTGGTTGAGGCACTGTGGCTTCTTCAAGGTCCATGCCATCTGTCACATCGGCTCCAACTCTCTGAGCCTGTTCAAATTGCCATCTATGGTATTCTTCAATACCTTCCTTGGTGCGTCTGCTGGCGCGTTTAAAAGCTTGTACTTGGGCCTCCTGCCTGGCGTGATGCTTTCTCAGGCGGCGCAGGGCTTGTGTAATCTTCCGACGTATATCATCATTGGAATCTGCCGCTGGGGTCGGATCTGACATGGGGAGCGTTGGAGAATCTTGGATGACGGTACTTTCTTGTGTTTGAATGTGATAGTCATCAGTGGTCGTTCCCAAAGCTTTGTCATTGGCAGACTTGGTAGAGGTATGACAGTCTGTTGCGCATGGCGAATCTGGGTTTGACGGATGGATGGCGGTTGCGTCCTTCTTAATGCGTGGTTCGGGTTGGTCACCTGAAGAGCGAGATGTGGCCCGCGGTTCCGGTTTGTCGCTTGGGGAAGATGGTATAATCTTGTTCCTGTGGCCATCAGGTATCGGGGGCCGAGGAGGGAGATGATGGAAACGCGGTCCAGAATACACTGGCCGGAACGGATTTGCGCGGATGTCAGGTGGCATTTTGAGGCCAAATTTCAAGAAAGAGCAAAGTAGAGATCTGGAAAGGGGGTGGTGCAGATTGTGTAGTGGTGTGTGTGTGGGGGGAGGGGGCGCGTGCAGCAAAGATGGGGTAAAAAGGGGAGCAACTGTCTGTCTGTTTGTGGTGTGGGAGACAGGGTGGAGTGTGTGAGTGTGAGGTGAGTTGGGGAAAGACAGACAAGACAGTGTCGAGACGGAAAGATGGAGAACACGTTTGTCTCCCGGGCTTCCCGCCCTTCTTATGCTGCGACACCATCAGCTCAGCCGTGCATCCTGATCTGCGGAATTCACGGATTTCCAGTCAAATTGCGAGATCCCACACCTCATTCTGGGTGAGATTGCGGTATTTTCGCTATTGGTTGACAATCAAAAGGTGATGGCGGCTTGCAGATGTGAGACAGTCTAGTTTTATAGATTGTCCATCGTCATGTCGGAAGCGAACCTGGCTCAGGCTATGTACCAATCATCCGAGGAAGGCTGGCAGGCCGAGAATCAGCCCAGCATCCGGTGTCGCCGCTATTGGCTGGCGGCACTGAGGAGTAAGGGGGCTGTGAGAAGCGAGTTGACAAATCGTGGTCCTGTCGAGCAATCATGGGCCATGGGCCGTGGGGGTCGTTGGTGCGGTAATTTGGCTATTGGTTGGGACACCACGGGAGAAGCGGAGGAGGCAGTGTTGAGGTGGTCGGATTGCGAAGGTTCAGATCTGCCAGCCTGGCGGAAGGCCAACGTGAGCGCCGGGTTGCCAATGTCTGGTCTTTACTCTCAACGAAAGCATAGAAGATTCAAGTGACATGAGTATGAATCAAAGTAGAGTTGGGGCTGGTCAAGGATACAGAAAGCCTGACCTCGGATCCAGACAGAAGGCAGTGGGAGCTTCAGCGCTTCAAGAGCAGCAACGTGAAATTCACACTCCTGGCCAGGACATCACCGGTCAGATCTCAAAGGCGAAGCAAGGAAGTAGGGAAGCATAATTGGTCAGGACCACGGCGCGTTGCGAATCGAAGGGGCCCAATGCCAAAGCAGAAGCAGGTCTTAATTACAAGAAGAACGTATGGAAGGGGAAAAAGCGAAGGCAGAAGTGCGTGGTCATTCTGGATAAGAAGTTAGGGTTTATATAGACTTAGTGTAGTTAGTCAGACAAGAAACCACACTATTCCTAAAGCGTTTGGATCTAACCGTAATAGGTAGCCTGTCCACCAATCAGAGAGATCCCTCCGTGGTGCCGTTCTTGACACCTCCATCACCATCACCGTTGTAGCCGTGGCCTCCGTGGCCTCCATCACCGTGGCCATCGTCATCTCCGCCGTGACCACCGCCTCCATGACCGCCGCCGCCATGCCC